>NW_011337155.1:0-3433 GCF_000735185.1 Notothenia coriiceps
TAAGAGGTGGGCCAATCACAACAGAGCAGGTCAGCTAACCAATCAGAGCAGACTGGGCTCTGGTTTCAGACAGAGGGTGAAAAGAGGCGCATACAGAGCTTTTTGAACATTAAAGCATCTTAACATGTCACATTAGAGGCACAAAATACAAATATGAACCTGAAAATGAGCATTATACTGTAGGTCCCCTTTAACATTCCCAGTTCTAATGCAAGATGTCTAACTGGCTGGGATCAATGACTGAGTTGTGGCATTGGAAAGATTTCTAAAAGGATGCATCTTGCCGGTTCTAGTGAAATAGCTTATAAAGCTTGAATCTTATAAAAGTTGAACAAATCTATTTAAACTTATACCAAGAGTTTCCAAAGCAGCTGCCAATCTACTGCGAGCATCAGGGAAGTCAAATACTTTCTTTAATCTATCTTTAGTGGACTGAGGACAGCTACTTTCAGACGGATTTAGAACTGCAATAACATTCAGTGAAGTCAAAAAAATGTGTTCATGGTTATGGGAAATCGTATAGAACTTTCCCAAACACCCACATTGTATCTCCCAATGATGAACACACACTGTCCAGCTAATGATAATGAGAAAAAAATAATATTTGCAGAGGTCAGTGAGCAAATGTACCTCCTTTAACATACAGTGAATACACCAGCAGGGGCCCACGGTACGTGCAGCTGGGCTTCTAATAAGCAGCCAGCTCAGCAGCTAAACTACTGTGCTGCAGCCCACTTAATGGGAAACTTAGGTAAATATGTCTTCACACACACTGTCTCATGCCCCTTCCCTTCACCACTCGTCCCATAAAAGCATTGAAATCCTAAAGGTGTCCAGGTTTCCATTATGTTTTTAGGAATCCCTTAATTATTTTAATTTGGAAACGTGTATTTTGGGAATACCTTCCTCATGGTCCCACAATAACAGTACTGTACAGATATGAAAAGATAATGATAAAGTCCTGCCCTAATGAATAGTCCTGAATTAGTTACAACAATATATTATGTCACAACTATATTACTACACCATGTCCCATACTTTATCATAATGTAAGCAATCTTATTAAACGGAAATGAAACAATAACATTTTTATGCAGTAAAAATCAGTTTAGTTTTTTCCTTTAATAATAAGATAAGATGTACTTTATTAATAAATATTGTAATTTGTACTTAAAACAACCACATTGGTAAGACACTGCCTATAGTGTACACCAAACATGAATGTAACCAGTGAAGTTAGCATTATAAAATATTGCTGATTTTGTATTTAAAAGAATATTCATATAGAATACAAGGTGAATAAAAATCCAATAAAAGGAGGGTGCCCTAGTTGAATTGTGTTTTAAAAAATGTTGTCATGATTTAAAGTCATCTCTCAACAACTTATGTGTATTAAAGGTCCCATGTCATGCTTTTCCGGTTATTACACGTCCCCTTGTGTGTTATGTAGCTTTTTCTGCATGTAAACTGTCTGCAGAGTCACAAACCCTCAAAGTACACCCTATAGCGAGTAAAACTCTAACACAGAAAATACCTGTCTATGCTGCCCCAGAACGCCTGGTTGGAGATTTTTCTTTTTCCATTTATTTTCTGAGGGGGGCACAATAAATGCAGGACGAAAAAAAGACAAAGACAGTATGAAGTAACATAAGAATAAAAATGCAATACAGTTATTGGTATTTGTTTCAGTACACATATTTATTTCAGATACTTATAGTTACAGTTTTTAAGCTCTAATGTGTCCGACTAGAATGACAAATAGCATTAGTTCCGCCTATTCCGTCAGCCAGGAAATCTAAGCTCCGAAAACCGGTGCTTTTCAAGCGCCAAGAAATTATCGGTCTAGAAACAAGAACCACAGTCTTGCTTACGTCGGAGTCGGGGGCAGGGGCAGGGGCAGGGGCAGGGGCGGGATCAACTTGAGCAATAACAGTTTATGGCGAGTACGGCAAATGAAAGTTTTAACAAGCAGTAGCACTGACCAAAGTGACTAGAACGCAATCACACACTTATAAAAAAAAAAAATACTTTATAAAGTCAGGCAACACTAACCAGGCTTAGTGTGATTCTGTTTATTTGTACCTTACGTTGACCATCCGTTCGCCTGTCACTGATCATTGTGGAGAGCAGGCAGACGTTTTGTTTTGTAATATCGGATGGAATCAATACATGGGCTGCACCGGTTGTAATGTCCGACTATCACAAGTAGAATCATAATAAAAAATATGCCGGTAAAATGTGCCCGTAGAAAACCGGTTCTGAACCAGAAAAGCTCTAGCATGGAGCTAGAAGGGGAACCGTGTTGGTGTGAAAGGGGCATTAGGGGGGCACTGGTCCACAGTACTGAATCTAAGTAAGTCGATTTGGATAAAAGCGTCTAAAAAATGACATAACAAGAGTTACTGCAATGCGGAGGGCAATCCTCACTTTTGTGGAGAAATGACAACATCTCCAGAGCAGTTTTTAATATAATTAATGCAAATAAGCTACTTCTACTAATAATAATAATCATAATCAATTCAATCATATAAATACTATATTATTTTATTATAATATAGTTGTAATATAGTCAAGACAAAACATGCTTATTACATGCTCAAAAACTGATATTTCTTAAATCTGTATTCAAATGTAGTTCCCTCTGTCAGCAATATATCAACAACTACAAACACATTTCTATCAGTATTTCTCTGTGTTGTGGTTGACATGATGATGACTGTTAGGAATTAAGGGGAGAGGCTGAGCATCACCATGAAATGTGCAAATTGACATAAAAAGCTCCATGTTTTTTAGGCCGTAAACTTTAACTGTCATGTAAGCCAACTAGACAGACAGTTTATCACTCTTCCTCCTGTACATTAGCAGATAAAAGGCATAAAATACTAAAATAAAGAATGCTGGAAATAACTGCATCTCCATTAGCCTAATGCAGAAGCTCCAACAAGGCGTGTATACAGAGAGTGAATACACATAGCCTATACTATACAGAGATGCTGTATGAGAAACCAATGTGATTTTGGAACATTGAACAATATAAATCTATTCTACTGGACCTCAACAATGGAATTATGATCAGTAAAAATGGCCATGACATGGGACCTTTAAGGGTCATGAGGATCATTTGACATAACCCTAACAAGCTATTATAGAAATGATTAGATCTATTTATTTGCATAATCCCTTTCATGCATGAATTATGAAAACCTCAGTCAGGATTTTTTTACCAAGTGTTTTTATTGCTCTTGAGGCATGAAAAACAAGATTTGAACTTTAGTTTTTTTTAATCTATTTTTTTCAAAGAGATTTGTATATGTCCACTCAGGGGGACAGTAGGCTATGTGTTCAGGCTTTGAACTGAAGAGATGTATATTTTGAAAAAATGATAAATAAAGATGTGCAAACTTAAAATTACATTATAATAAGATAAGTATAT
>NW_011337156.1:0-4821 GCF_000735185.1 Notothenia coriiceps
ATCTAAAAATAGTTGTGTTAATTAAACGCACAAGGGGTTCTTGAATGAAATATTATAAAAAGGTAAACAGAAATAATAAACGGATAATCTGCTCTTCCCACAAAATAGTCCCCACGGAAATGTATTAACTAAAGTCTATATGCACACATTAAAAAAATAAACAAAGACAGGTTTTCTGCGTTATTCAAATGTATTCACAGTTTTTCGAAGCCAAACAAAACAAATAAAATCCAACAAAAACTCCACTCGCGATACATCGAAATTGTCTTTACTGCCTAATCCAGGCCATAGTGTAGTTCATTGATACAAAAAAAAGGCTGTTGCTCCTGCGCCCGTCGGCGGCAAAAAAAGAAATGCTTGTAGGCCTTTTCAGGCAATAATCCACAAAAAAGGAAAACACGATGATCGGTGTGGCACAAAGGAGCGATCTCACCCTGTGTTGGAGAGAATCTCTCTCACTGTGTGCGTCCTCTCCAGGGAGACGTGCTTCGAGGTTGGTCGATGCAATATCCACATACGGTTACTTTCAGTTACTTCCCCCGTTGCATTTTAACATATATAAACATGCTGAGGAAACTTAAATATCCCGCTGAATACCCGCATTCACCACACATACGCTTCCTCCTCCCGTGAGAACCACCCCTGGCATCCCGGTGACGCGCCCACTAAAAAGCCTCTGGGCGCGCCGCGACAGGTGAATCTGCAAATGAGGCTTGCAGAACCACACCCTCAAACCTTACACAAAAGTGGACATTTAATTACTGTAGTTGCGAGGATAATACACATGCATCATAGATTTTTCATTTCATTCTAAACTACATGTCTTAACCTTTTCCCCTGCCCCTACAGTTTATAAGACACACTGAGATCAAACTGCGACTGTCACAGACAGACAGCAGCGATTGCGTTATTGAATGGTAAATATATAAAAAAAACACCTTACAAATATTTACAAACAACTATTTACAAAAAAGCAAGTATTTATAAAAAAGCAATATACAAAAAAGGGTAAGCAACTATTTACAAAAAAAAACCATCTGTTTCGGGGCCTGAAGATCGGTCCCAAGGGCATCTGGAAACCAGTCCAGACAGGACTGGTGATGGCCAAAACAACAATCCTGGAGGTCCAGCATGAACTGTTGAGACAAGGGTACAAATTTGTTCTCACAAGCCGCTTCACTCAAGACTGCCTGGAAAACACATTTTCGTCCATTCGTCTGAGGAACTCTGTCCCAACACCTGAAGAGTTCCAATATGCACTGCGCGCTGTCACCTCCGCCAGCAGCAGCAGCAACAGCCATGGCTGACATATGAGGCTGAATAAAAAAGTGCTTATTATTTTTTTTTAAGTGTTTATTTTGTTAAAAATAAACATTTTGGATGCATGACCATGTTTTAAGCTCATCCTTCATTCACTGCTGTAGAGTAGCCTGTTCAGTAGGCTATTATTTTTTTAAGACTGAATAATACCTTTGAAGAACAATCATTAAACTAGTGTGTATATTACAATACAAAGGAATCTATCCTAGCATGCCATCAAGCATTAAAAAGTAGCGCTAGGCCAGTTGTACAGTAACAGATGAGTTAACACAGAACAGTACAACAAAAACTAAGTACAGTCAACATGTCACTTAATGAAATGTTAGTATATCCCAAAATTCAATTAAATATTAAATGAAATATTTATCACAAACGCCACCTCATTTCTACTAGTGCTAGCAGTTAAGTCTTATCATACAGAAAAAGCCGACTAAGGATGGCTGACACGGTCAGGTTCAGCAAATAAAAGCCAAAATAACAAAAAATCAATCTAAATCCTGCTTGTTAGTTACCCAGCATCATTGATATATTTATATATCAATGATGCTGGGTAATTAACATAATAGGACTAATAAGCTGCTAGCGATTTATTACTGAAATATTAACTTCAAAGCTGACGAAGTCGCGCTAGCGAACTAGCAGGCAATGCTAGCAAAATTGGTTGTAACAACCAAGATAAAATATAGATAATTACGCTGTGCATTTACAAATGAAGACCAGTATAAGCATCATAAAGGGCCTCTGAAACAATATAGACAGTTGACAATTCAAAAGAGTTCGATACTTCAGCAACTTACCTCTGGAACTAATCGACGTGCCGTAATGTAAGTGAATGAGGTCCAACGACCAAATGACAATATTTGGAACTATTTCGATGTCCATACCCCGGAAGTAGGCGCTGCCATTTTTTACAACGGAGGTCTATGAGAGTGTCCTAACTCTTATCTCTCTATGACTCTGGCCAGCATGTGTAGTTCTGGAGGGGGGGGGGGGAAGTCTGCCGTGGTTCCATTATATTTCAAAGAGCTGGCGTCTTTGACTAAATGGTACAGCTGATCAATTCTAATGGAGGACCCAATACTGAACAATAGTCACGGTGTCACATTCAAAAACATGACCAAGCATTTGTTATTGTACACCCTTTTAAGGCTGCAATGTCTCGGCCCATTTCACTAACAACTGTATTTATGTGATTTTTCTATGATATGTAAGTGTCAAAGACAAGGTGCAGCATTTTCTCTTTGACCATCTGTTGTAAATAAAAGTTTTTGATACACTTAAAACAAATAAAGTATTCCCAGAAGAGGGCAAGTCAATGATACAAATACAAATGTGAGTGGCTCCTGCAGCTTATATAACCCCTACCAGTCCACACTACTTACGTGTGTGATGTGTGGGGACCTGAAGACCCTACGTTTCCTAGCTTTGGGAAATCTTAGGTTTTTTGTCCTTTTTCATTCAGGTCAAAGAGCTTCGCAGCAAATTTTAACACATTTTGTATTCAACTCTAAATGTTCTACATCTGGCTCACAGTGGGTTCAGTGAGTCCTACAGCTATAGCTTGTTTACGCTTTGAAGGCCTCCTTCACGGTTAGTTTAGAGAGAAGGAATCTTAATCTTTTCTTTAAGGCCCTGCACATAAAAAGGTTCACAATTGCAAAAGGAAAAAAAAAACGTTTTAAGTGAACTAAATTCAAACAGTACTGCCTATGTATGGGAACCAGTTCTGAAGAAAAAGCTCTGATTTAAAAAGAACACTTAAATATCATTGAAATACATATTTTTATAGCAGAAACATGGAAAAGCTGATGTGTGTATCCTGATAGCAGATCTAACATCATGACACTTCACTCCCAGGTTAGGTCTATACTAGTTTATTAATGTATGTCAGTATATGTATGAATATATCTTATATTGAGTATGCATATATCTTTGTCATATATTTCTGTCTTTATCAAGTAACTTCTCTGCAAACCTCACTCCAGCGAATACACATTTGGAATAATAGTTTGAACGAATTCGGGAATATGACATAACAGTTCTAACACCATCGTTTAACTTCCGAGAAATAAGGGGACACACTGTCTCTAAGGAGTCAATAACAGGGAGTGATGTAAGTTATGTAATAACTGAATTTAAAGTTTTGGGAAATGTCTTATCCTGGTTTTCCATGCAAGTAAACAAGTCCATTTCTGAGGCGCTTGTCCCCAGTCTCTTTCTTAAAGGTCCCATGTCATGCTTTTCTGGTTATTACCTGTCCCCTTGTGTGTTATGTAGCTTTTTCTGCATGTAAACGGTCTGCAGAGTCAAACCCTCAAAGTACACCTTGTAGCGAGTATAATATTATAACAGAGAAAATACCTGTCTATGCTGCCCCCAGAACAACTCGTTGGAGATTTCTTTTTTTCCATTGTTTACTTCTTGGGTACAGTGACGTATTTCGGGTATAGGAGCTCCAACAAGCCGTTTAGAACAGAGTGTGAATACACACACTATACAGAGATGCTGTATGAGAAGCCAATGTGAGTTTGGAAAATTGCACAATATACATTTATGTTAGTATACCTCAACAATGGAATTATGATCAGTAGAAATGGCCATGACATTGGACCTTTAAGTTATCCAGAATTTATACGGTCAACTTATACATTTATTTGACCCCAGAAGACAAAACAGATCAAGGATAATTTTCTCTGCTCTCAGTTGGACTCCACATGTTAAGGATACAAACAGCCTAAGGTGAGTGGGAACAACTTTGAAGATGAGAGAAGGCCCCTCTGCTTTCTTAAGTCTCACAGTTCCTCTCGGGGGCAAACCATTGGTTATACTTTCTTGCTAGACTTCTCTCTTAAGTTCTGCTGTTTTTCTTATCTTACCTGTTAATGCATTTTCTCGCATTTTGACAGGAATACACAACCCCTTGAGGGGATATATCGTATAATGGGGTTTTGGGAGAGACACTACTTCTTGAGCAAACACATGGATTAGCCTTTGCAGACCATTTACATGCACACAAGCCTACAAAAGACACTACAGTTTGTATCCTTTATTTAACCAGGTGAAATCCCATTGAGATCAACAATCTCTTTTTCAAGGGAGACCTGCATCACGTTGGTTACACATGAAAAACTGAAAAACAACAGAAAACAAAAAGGACGTCATACAACATAATTACAGGGGTACAATTTACAAAATTATTCAGGTACCAAGAGCATCAAATAGCATTTCATCCAGCCGAGCTTTAAAATGATGCAGGGGAACCAAAATGCTCAGTTTCAAAAAAATGTGCAGAGTGTTCCAAGCAGGCCCGGTTCCAGAACATAATGACTCAGGGTGCATCTGAGATTAGAGAGGGTGCAGTGGTAAAGTGCTATTTGGACCTAACACCCTCTAGGGGGGTCCTCACCTCCTCTAGGGGGGTCCTGGGGCGTGCTCCCCCGGGAAGATTTATTTTAAAATATTGAAGTTAAAAGCATCAATCTGGTGCACTTTGACAGCAAA
>NW_011337157.1:0-3940 GCF_000735185.1 Notothenia coriiceps
CCTCTCCTCTACTCCCTGTTCACTCACGACCGCGTTGCCATACACAGCTCCAACACCATTGTGAAGTTTGCTGACGACACGACAGTCTGCCAGATCACCGGCGGCAATGAGACGGCGTACAGAGAGGAGTTCGAAAACCTGACATCGTGGTGCCAGGATAACAACCTCCATCTTAATGTTAGGAAAACCAAGGAGCTGATATATCACTGAATACATTACATGGACTCTTCACACTACCACCATCACCAAGAAAGCTTGACAGCGGCTCTTCTTCCTCCGCAGGCTGAGGAGGTTCAACATGGACTCCAGGATACTCTGCAACTTCTACAGGTGCACCATAGAGAGGATCCTGAACTTCTACAGGTGCACCATAGAGAGCATCCTGACTGGCATCACTTGCACTATTTCACCATTTCACTTTTTTTCGTTTGTATTTACTTGCACTATTTTTTTTCTGTTTATCTGTTTTATTGTGTTGCACTGTTGGAGGAGCCTGTGACCTAAGATTTTCATCGTCATAACTACACTGTAGCTATGCACGTATGACCAATAAAAGCCTTGAACTTGAACCTTGAAAACCACCCTTGAATGATGGGATAGTAGCCAAAAACCTTTAGGAATCCAAACTTTAACATATAATAAGTACCCTGTATCAAGATTGATGCAAAACAAGTTAAATTTGACCTTTTTAGAGAGGTTTAGAAAAAAGAAAAAAACACTTCTGGGGTCATTTGGGTGTATTTGCCTCTGGAACCCATCGGTCGATTTTGGTGATTGACACCTGTTTTGAACCGTTAAGAGCCAATAGAATCGAGGGGATCCATCTAAATCCATCTAAACATTACCATTGGTGAATGAGAGTGATGCGCAGCCAGCATGCCCAAAACCGGAAGCTCTCATACACTCTCATAGCAGCTATATATGAAACTACTCTTATTGACATAAATGTTATGATGGATTATCAGTAATCGTTTCAAAGTGACACAGAGACATTGGATTAACCTTCAGCAGCGTTTATATGCGTTTTAATGCCCTTGTACACAACCTTTGATCAGAAAACAGCAAAGGTAAGACGTATGCCGTTTTGGCCACGTAAAGTGAAGTTGTGTGTTGTCTTTCCTGGCTTCGCTGCAGAGTGTTTTGGTCACACAGTGATGATACATATAACATTGGAATCTGTGGAATCCCAGCTTTCATATGATATCTAGTTTGTGCAGATTGCATGAAATATAAAATATTGCCACCATGAGTTATGTGTTAAGTATGTTAGCACTCTTTCGCTTAGTGCTAATTCAGACGCTCAGCCTTGTGTTTCGTTTTGGTAAAAATGGTTCATATCGTCAGTTAGCTAAGTGGGTATGACACATTAATAGGTTGTTAAATGGTAAGAAGCCCTGAGACACAGTTTTGTGAATAGTGTTGTGCCGCCGGGGGCAATCGGGCTTAACAGGTTAAGAGGTTAAGCCTTTAGAATCAGACAACAGTAATGTGGTGCAGCCACGTTAGACATGTTAGCATCCTTTCTGAATACATTTACATTTGTATGAGCATGGCCTAGTGAAAAAACAGGCGGTGCACTTCAATGCTTAGCATAAAGGTCAGGAGACTAAAAGAGTATCGAATTTCTGGACACACTTTAGGTCCGCTATTGACTCTGTACAGTGAAAGGTGTATGGAGAAAGGGTTTCAGTAAACGGAAATACAAAGGTAGACACTCACGTCTTGAGAGCAGTGATGAGGTACATGGTTTTGGGCAGGAGCAGGAACACCTGGTCTGTGAGCACAGCCTGGATTATCTTCTTAGCTACATAGTTTGGATCCAGGATTGGCAGCAGTGTTGGCCACCTGGTGAAAACAAGAAAAAGGATTTAGACAAAAAAATACAGCAATACATGGATAGCACAACAGTTTGATCCTTTGAGCAGGTCCTTTTTTAGATGTCGCTTTAAAAGTGTGTGAGAAGTAGGAAGTGACAGGTCAGGCGTGAAGGATGTGTCCTGGTGCCTTCAGGGGCTGTTTGATGGGTGAATGCAGAGGGACAGAAATACAGATGGACACTAGTCAGCAAACATCTTCAAAACCTGACCCCAGGACTTCTAGGAGTGTACCTGTGTGTGTGTGTGTGTGTGTGTGTGTGTGTGTGTGTGTGTGTGTGTCTGTATGTGCGGGGGAAAAAAGAAAGGCACCGTCAGTCCAATGTCTGCCAGTGTCCCCGGAGAGGCCTGAGGCTCGTCGCTCTTCTTGTCCATGGGTCCGTTTGTGTGAGTCATTAGAGCAAGGTTAAAGGCTGGTACACTGAATAAACAACAAGGGTGACCATGGCACTATGTGGTATGTGTGCATTGATAACAAATGAGTTTTTGGGAACAGATTGAGGAAAATTCCATTCAAAAGGGATCCTCCCCAATAGAAAATATTCCTGCATAAAGCACATTGGAAACAATTTGATAAAAAAATATATTGAATATGGGGGAACATGTAAAGAAAACGGGGGAGAGCGAAGTTTATAATGATATTGCCAATAGAAGACATTACAGATATTTGACCTCTTTGTATAATGCTGGCTTTAAAAAAGTGTCAATAACAGAAATTGTGAGCAGATCATTTGAAATATGTTGTAGTGCAACAGCGATACTTTTGTTTGCTTTCTTTAGAACTGTTTTGATATTTTCACATAGTATAATATGTCATGTCTTACAGCTAATGAACGAAAACAAGGTCATTCCAACAGGCTTGGAACATTACTTTATCAAAAAGGATAGAAAATAACAGAAAGCTCTTATATTAAAGAGATCATAAATGATCACAATCAATCCTATGTTAGGAATTAAGTCACTGTCCTTTTCTGTTCCCGTAATGTAAAATAACACAAGATCTCTGGCTAATGGAATGACCGAATGACTTTTTTAGTGTGCTTAACGAAAACATGTTTACCCAGGATATAACTGGCAACAAAAATGTTATTAAACTGTTTGAAGAACGTTTCCAAAACATGTTTCCATTGTTGGCTGACAAGGATTGCAACGAGAGTTTCATCATGTCTTCTTCATGAATCTGAGTCTTCATCATGTCTTCATCAGGAGCCTGAGTTTTCATCATGTCTTCATCATGAGCCTGAGTCTTCATCATGTCTTCATCAGGAGCCTGAGTCTTCATCTTGTCTTCATCATGAGCCTGAGTCTTCATCAGGAGCCTGAGTCTTCATCATGTCTTCATCATGAGCCTGAGTCTTCGTCATGTCTTCATCATGAGCCTGAGTCTTCATCATGTCTTCACCATGAGCCTGAGTCTTCATCATATCTTCATCATGAGTCTTCATCATGAGCCTGAGTCTTCATCAGAGCCTGAGTCTTCATCATGTCTTCATCATGAGCCTGAGTCTTCATCATGTCTTCATCATGTCTTCATCATGTCTTCATCATGAGCCTGAGTCTTCATCATGAGCCTGAGTCTTCATCATGTCTTCACCATGAGCCTGAGTCTTCATCATGTCTTCACCATGAGCCTGAGTCTTCATCATATCTTCATCATGAGTATTCATCATGAGTCTGAGTCTTCATCAGGAGCCTGAGTCTTCATCATGTCTTCATCATGTCTTTATCATGAGCCTGAGTCTTCATCTTGTCTTCATCATGAGCCTGAGTCTTCATCAGGAGCCTGAGTCTTCATCATGTCTTCATCATGAGCCTGAGTCTTCATCATGTCTTCATCATGAGTCTTCATTATGTGTTCATCATGAGCCTGAGTCTTCATCAGGAGCCTGAGTCTTCATCATGTCTTCATCATGAGCCTGAGTCTTCATCATGTCTTCATCATGTCTTCATCATGAGCCTGAGTCTTCATCATGAGCCTGAGTCTTCATCATGTCTTCACCATGAGCCTGAGTCTTCATCATGTCTTCACCATGAGCCTGAGTCTTCATCATATCTTCATCATGAGT
>NW_011337158.1:0-1789 GCF_000735185.1 Notothenia coriiceps
AAAGCGTAAACCAGCTTCCGGTTTTGGGCATGCTGGCTGCGCATCACTCTCATTCACCAATGGTAATGTTTAGATGGATTTAGGAACCCCCCCTCGATTCTATTGGCTCTAACGGTTAAAAAGAGGTGTCAATCACCAAAATTGACCGATGTGTTCCAGAGATATGGCAATGTACCCAAATGACTCCAGAAGTGGTTTTTTTTCTAAACCCCTCTAAAAAGGTCAAATTTCACTTTTCTTGCATCAATCTTGATACAGGGCACTTATTATATGTTATAGTTTGGATTCCTAAAGCTTTTAGTCTACTATCCCATCATTCAAGGGTGGTTTTCACTATAAGTAATGGTTTTTTTTGGACGGAAACTATAATTTTATTTTTTTACTATGTTCAATCTGAATTTACTTTAAATTAAAAACATCTATATTGATTCTGACTCTTCTAAATCCAACTCACAGGTTTATCATTGCTTTCAGAAAAAAGATTATTAATTTACCCCTTTTAGAAGTGAAGATATAGTCATTTGTTCTGGGCATGTCATTTTCGAGCCAGAGGCCTGAATAACAGGCTCAGGGCTTAACAGGTTAAGGTATACTTACACTGGGTCATACGAATGGCTCTCATCTTTGAAGTTAATATATCGACCGAATGAATGATCACTCTTAATGGACAAACAACTGGGTACAGGCAACTTTTCCCTCTGCTGCTTGGAACTGAGTGACATACAGTAGAGAGATTTAACGCAAATACAAAATGTTTATTTCTGCTTTTATTGTGCAGTCTTTGGATGTCTTTGAGACACATGCTTCTTACAATGTTTGTGCACACTTTGCTTTATATATGTAATACATTCATTTATGTTAAAGACCAGTTATATTAAATGTATTTGTACTTACTTTGCAGCTGATACAATTTCTCTTTTGAAATTGTTGTCATGTTCATGTGAATGGTCAGCCGTTGAGGACACATGGCTCGGCCTAGGTTTAGTTCCAGGTTCAGGTTTAGTTCCAGGTTCAGGTTTGGGTCCAGGAACAGGTTTAGGTCCAGGAACAGGTTTAGGTCCAGGAACAGGTTTAGGTCCAGGTACAGGTTTAGGTCCAGGTCCATGTCGAGAGGCAATTACAGATCCAGGTACTGGTCTAGGTCCAGTTCCAAGTCCAGGTCTATGACGAGGTAAAGGTACAGGTCGAAGTACAGGTCCAGGTTCAGGTTCAGATTCAGGTTCAGATTCAGGTCCAGGTCCAGGGGAGTCTGGTCCCTGATGGTTCCTAGCACACAGGGAAGAGAAACAACAGTTAAGGAATTCAGTTTTTAGTCTTCAGCCACGGTAGCTGTTGAAGAAACGTGCAGCAGTCAACAAACAAATATCCAAACAACACATTTGAACAAGAACTCTTGGGAAGAAAGTGCTGGTCAGTTGAAGATTATGATTTAACAAGCTGTAATTAAGATTTACGTTAGGATGAAATTATCAATTTAGGTTTGCACTTTGACCAATAGAGGTCTCAATAAACACGAAATATGAGCCTTCATTACATAACTGAAGTATCAATGTCCAAACTGCGAACCTGTACCAGAATCCAATCTAACGAATGTATATATGAGCTCATTTATGGATTGAAATAAGTAAATGTTCAAGTGAAAGAGCAAAGACAGTAACCGCTCAGTCAGAACGAATATTTTGAAGCACACTATAGTATGAAAGATAATGTGAAGTGTTGAGTATGTTACCTTTTCATGTTGCTGATGCGGTCACCTGAAGAAGACAGACGGGCTCATTATCACTCTTTA
>NW_011337159.1:0-3658 GCF_000735185.1 Notothenia coriiceps
CTTCCACATTGGCATCACTTTTCAAACCTGGAGGATGCTGCTGGGTTAGTCAGAATAATAATCATCATGGGGAAAGAGAAAAGGCATGTGTCATAGTGCAATGTATTTTGACTCAGCTTGAAGTCAACTGTATTCTTTTGCCTTCCGCTGAGCAATTATTGCTGTTACGGTTCCATGGACAGATGACTAAAACTATTCTGATGCCTTCAGTCGCCAACAGCTTCACATGTGTCCACATATGCATTTCACAGCAGTCCATCCTTCTCTTAAGTAATGATCTGAGTGGGAAATGAGACAGAGTGTGTGTGTGTGTGTGTGTGTGTGTGTGTGTGTGTGTGTGTGTGTGTGTGTGTGTGTGTGTGTGTGTACAGGAGTGTTTGTGTGTTATCTCGTAGTTGCTTCCTTTTGAAGAAAACAGCAAAGAAGTATTAAGACTAGGAATTAAGGAAACAGAGGAAGGGGGAGGAAGGACAGAGAGGTTATGGACAGAAAGTAAGAAAATGAAAGAGAAGGGGGATGTGCAGAAGCAAAGAAATGGACAGCAGATAGGAAAAATGGTTTGACTTATATTTTCTTTAGTCCTATATTAAAGTTAAATGACTCGTAAAATACTCATGCTGTGCCGCCAAACTTTGTTCAAAGCAGAACTTTATTTTCCATATTAGCTAAAATCCTAAATAAATGAATATATCAAATATCTTTTGCTGGATTTACGGGTAATTGAGTATAAAATCATGCTAGAATATTTCAATTTCATTAAACGATGCCACCATGAAAGAGATGGAGTCTCTGGTTTTCCTTTTGGTCCAATCATAACGAAGAATGCTGTGAACACCTTTGGATCAAATAAAATTGTATTTTCTCACTGTAAACGTTACATAAGGGGGGAAAGCTGTATGTAAAGAGGTTTAGTACATTTGAATATCATAATCAAACGACATGTAATGCTACCACAACCGCAGAGTAGAGATGAACATTTGCCTATCTGTCAGGTTGTATAGTGATTTTTTTCATGCATTTTTCCCAAAATGACCCCATTTCCCATAAATCCCCTCTTCCCTGTCCACCATCGCCTCTTTAAAAGGAATTAACATGTTACAGCTGTCTACTCCTTTAGCCTGTCACTACAAATTCAATTTTTTGTTTAAATGTGTTTGTTCTGAAGGAAGAGTGCCAGTTCCTTGTTTTATGGAGTAAAGCAATCTAATAAATGGCAAATGCATGCACATGAATGATTTTATAAAATGATGCGGCTTGAGTGTGAACAACCATTGTCTAACCATTGTTATTCCTCTGTCGTCGGGCAGAACACGGTGGACAAGCTGATAAAGAAGACCAACCTGGCTCTGCTGGTGGGAACCAACAGCTGGAGAGACCAGTTCATAGAGGCCATCACTGTGAGCGCAGGTAAGACCAGTGGAAAGACTGTGTGTGTGTGTGTGTGTGTGTGTGTGTGTGTGCGTGTGTGTGCGTGTGTGTGTGTGTGATTTCACAAAAAGACCAAAGAAAGAGTCCAAGGCTGTGACAAAAGAGCACTTATGAATATTCGAGGAACTACTGTAAGGAAAAGTGTGTGTGTGTGTGTGTGTGTGTGTGTGTGTGTGTGTGTGTGTGTGTGTGTGTGTGTGTGTATATGTGTGTGTGTGTGTATATGTGTGTATATGTGTGTGTACTCAACACACACTCCACACGGGGCATCATCTTTCTCCCATGTGGAGAGGGGGGGCAATGTCGAGTGGACCTACATAGCCAGGCTAGCCCACCTGATCCACATGCTTAACGATGATGATGTCACCGTAAGAGAAATGGCCAGGGCCTCTCTCCTGCTGGATCTACAAAGGAGGAAGATCCCCCTGGCCTGCGCAGACCAGAACAACTTCCTCGGCTTCAGGAGGAAAGACTCTGGGAAACTGGACTCTCAGGCCAAGGGCTTCGGGGGGTCTGACTGGCCAGATCTCAATGACCTCTGCAATCGGACTGGAGTCCAGCTGAAATGGAGCAGACTCAACACACAGACTGAAGCCCCCGTCTCTGATGATCACAGACCCCAGTGTGGTTGTGAAGTCCGACATCACAACACCTCAGGAAGAGACTGTGGAACTGCACAGAGACTCTTCAAGGAGGGTTCTGCTCAGCATGAAGCAGTCTGAGATCAGGCAGCACTGGTGTGGACTCAGATTACAGGGAAAGCTAGCCTGTTTGGGGTTTGCTGACCACTCAGTCTCACACTCAGTGTTTAAGAACACCGCTGTTGGTGAGGAAGTTCTGACATTTACCATCAAAGCAAGATTGCAGGTATTACCCACTAAGTACAATCTGTCCACCTGGTACCCTCACATTCACACTCCATTCTGTTTAAACCATCAGGATTCACAACAACACCTAGAATCCATTGCAAACGCCTGTACATAGCCCATCATGACCGTATTGTGGACATTGTGTCTGATGCGGTACAACACATCTTACCATCTAGCACAGCAATGTACAAGCACACTAGAGTGTTACCAGAATGGTTTGGTTTTACCAATGATGTCTTTGCTAACATCCCAAATACACCTGATGTTGTTTTTGTTGACACCAACCACAGGGAGGTGCTAATATTAGAAGTAGGCTGTGCCTTTGACCTGTACATGCCAGGCTTTCCAGGACAAGTATATCAAATACCAACCACTGCTTGATGTGATAACCAGCTTTGGGTACAAGTGTAGATATAGCATACTCATATTCGAAAGTCTTGGCCATGTATATAAATGCACCATGATTGGTCTGAGAATTGCTGGAATGTCAAAGAGAAAAGCCAAACAAATTGCCAAATATTGCTCTGTTTCAACTATTATTGGCAGCTTAGCCGTGTGGAAAAGGAGATTTCATTAAAACAGCTCCTTATATCTGTTAGCGCAGCTAGCTAGCACCAGATGCTAACAACAACAATACACGTAAGATGTGCGCGTTCTCTNNNNGCGCCCTCCCGGTTCTCCCGATGGCCAGTCCCCGGGCCTGCCGGTGAGCTTGGAAGTGTGGTCTGCCGCAAGCGGGCGGAAGGAGCGGGGCTGTCAGCATCAGCTTGTAGATGGTATTTTAAACTCGATGCGCTCTGAAACTACGGGGCGGCCGAGGACAAAAAATACACATGCGTTAATCGCGTTAAAATAATTAGTGGCGTTAATTTTTTGCGTTAACGCGTTATTAACGCGTTAACTTGACAGCCCTAATAAAAACACAAATGTGCCAAAACGCAAAGTTAATAAACTAGTTAGTTAATCTGATCATTAACTGTAAGTGTTGTCAGCAGGGGCGTTTCCTGGACCCCACACGCAAATACACAGTACCCGCAACTGTTACAATGAAGGCTCGATGATCATCTCATGGCATATAGGTGTAAGCAGGGGTAAAGTGCTATTTTTATAAGTGGGGAGTGGACCTAACATCCTCTAGGGGGGTCTGGGGGCATGCTCCCCCGGGAAGATTTTTTTTAAATATTGAAGTTAAAAGCATCAATCTGGTGCACTTTGAGAGTAAAATTAAGAGATCTATGGATACATCTCTCAACACCCATATGAAACAGAACTGTAAACAGATTTTCTATTTCTTTATAGATATTTTACAAATCACTCTCCTTTTTAAAATAAACCGTTTGAGACCCACTGAGATAACTAGA
>NW_011337160.1:0-1770 GCF_000735185.1 Notothenia coriiceps
CAATGTTGACTGTTTCAAGGACCTTGCCCTGTATTACAGTCATTAAAACAAACTCAAAGCTCTCCATGGCCTTTTTCAAGCCAGTCGCCTCGGCAAGTTCCTTGCTTTTTTTGGAGAGCAGGTCTATCTTAGTTAGCACTTGCATAATGTCAGCATAACGGAACCGCAATGATTGGACGGCGTCTTGTCTTGATGCCCATCGTGTCGGGCATAGTCTCTTCAGTGTAGGCTGGCCAGCCTTGGGCACTGAGAGGTCTGTTTCCAAAAGCTCCCATCGTTTGATGCTTCCACTAAAGAATACATATAGCCTTTCAACAGTGTCGAAGAAGTCTTTTTTCTCAGGTATATTTTGGCATGCGTCATTGAGTACAAGGTTTAAATTGTGCGCAGCACAGTGAATGTACACTGCGTTGGGCTCTTTATCCCTTATGCGTTTTTGTAGACGCCACTCATATTGCTAGCCCCGTCATATCCAAAATGTCTCTCTCTAGACCTGCAGCAGTTTGGTCTGTGACTGCATGGAAGCCCAAAAAACTTTCGTTTATTTTCACCTCTGTAGGGTTTCCATTTTCATCATTTGCTATAGTAACATATCTGAACACTTGACTCAGTTGGTCTACTTTTGAAATGTCCTAGGTAGTATCCATTATAATCGAATAGAATTCTGCATTCTGTATGTCTGTAATGATTGTGTCCTGCACTTTTTTCGATAGCAATGAAATTATTTCGTTTTGAGTTTGAGGACTTAGGTTGTGCACCTTCTTTTTGCTTTCAATAAGCCTTTGCAGAACTGGATCATAACGCGCCATAAGTTCTATGGTAGATAAGAAATTACCATTATCTATATCACCTATTTTCTCTCTGTGACCCTGGAAAGCAGAGTTGCGAGAGGCCAGTGTTAGTGTAACATCAGTTATTCTGGTTAGGACCTCGGTCCAAAACCCAACCTCTCTCTTAAACTCAGATGATATTTGCGCGTCAATGGTCAGATTATTTTTCCACGTATCATATACGACACATGCTGTCAAATGAGAGCGAGAGAATTCGTGTTCCTTAATCTTTTTAGAGAGACCCTGCCAATCATTTATTCCTATTCTCCACGCTTGGTGGAGGTGATGGGCAGACGGTCTGTCACCGAACAGCCAGCACTGCTCACAGTACACCCGGTCCATAGATGGCGAGTAACATAGCCACTTGCGCGGAATTATACATCCAATTTTAGATGTTTTGTTATAGAACTCTTTTGAAAAGCACCTTCCCTTCCCATCCCTTTTGAATGGCCCTTCAGGCTTGCATGGCCCGTTATTCAGAATGTACCGTTTAACATCATTGTCTTCTAAATCTACAGGGAATTTCCCCCTATCAGTAGGGTATTCAGTCACAGAGTTGTCGCCGGCCAACGTGTCCCTAGGGTGGGTGGGAGCTGCTGTCACTGTCGGGGCACGGCTAGGTGGCTGGGCAACCTTGGCTATGTCTGAACTGGCCTCGGAGGGGGCACAGCTGACTTCTTGCTGACCTGCAAAAATGAACGGATTAGATTCCAATTCCAATGTAACCTGTAGCATAGTCTTACTGGTTATGGCGAATAAAATTTTCTATTATTCTAATGTCTAACCTGTCTCGAAGCGCGAGCCACGACTAGCTGGCTCGGCTGTAACGGGGTTGCTGGGCTGTCTGCCTGGACTCTGAGCTGACGGCCGGGGGCCGGGGGGGGTTGCTAGCGGTCTATCTGCA
Source organism: Notothenia coriiceps (assembly GCF_000735185.1). Lineage (NCBI taxonomy): Eukaryota > Metazoa > Chordata > Actinopteri > Perciformes > Nototheniidae > Notothenia > Notothenia coriiceps. Next base: position 1,735 of record NW_011337160.1, read on the forward strand.
GTAACGTTAGAGTCTACGTCTACCTTTGCTGCCTCC
>NW_011337161.1:0-1649 GCF_000735185.1 Notothenia coriiceps
CAATGCTTTGTACTCATTTCCCTGTGACATTTCAAGGGTTGAGGAAAAAACCAACAAAACAATGTAATGGAGAGAAAGACCTTCAGCACAGCACAATAGAGCCGAATGAAGCGTGACAGATGAAGCAAATGCCTCGATTACGGCTCACAATACCCTCTCTTGCTACCTATCTGTGCAGCCTGGTGTGTCGATCACATGTAGACACAACAGCTTACCCGTGCTGCTGTATAGCATGAGCTCCTCATAATTACAGTATATCTGAGATGTATTATGTTGGATTCGCTCTTATCCTCCTCATCCCATCTTCACAGGCTTCTCTTTCTTTCATCTGTCAAATCTAATGAACAGATGTTGCTCAGCTGTTGGAGTCAACATGATGGACTGAGTTGGTGCCAGGCACATCCTTCTGCTGAGAGAAAGTGAGAGGGTCATCTGGACAGTGAATAGCGTGCCAGGGCGCCTTGACTCTTCCGTGTTTCTCACCTTTTTTCTTCCTCATCGCTGCCCTCATCTCTGACATTCAGGAGTCTTTCCACCCTGAGCCCCACCCCCAGCACTCTACCACCCACTGTTCTGTCCATCTGACCCCTTGTCAGCCATTCTGTTCGACTGATCATTTACCTGTAACATGCCCTTGTCTGCAATTGAAGAAGCCAGCCAGTGAAAAGGTCAACATATTTGTAATAAGGTCAACAAGGCCTCTGAGAAGAAAGGATGGAGGGAACCGCAGTAGGAGGGATATGAAGGAATGGAGGTCATACAAAAACTCATTATTTGTGATAAAGAGAAACAATACACTTTCATTGTTTTTCTCCATTTCTTTTATCCTAAGAAATATCACTTATTTTTCCTGATATGGTCTTCATCTGATTTTATTACAGTGAATACAACACAACACCCAACAAGTCATCAATTGGTTTAAAGATGAATCCCCTTTCTTTCTTCTCTAATGAATATACACTGAACAAAAATATAAATGCAACACTTTTGTTTTTGCTCCCATTTTTCATGAGATGAACTCAAAGATCTAAAACATTTTCTATATACACAAAATAACCATTTCTCTCAAATATTGTTCACAAATCTGAAAAAATCTGTGATAGTGAGCACTTCTCCTTTGCCGAGATAATCCATCCCACCTCACAGGTGTTGCATATCAAGATGCTGATTAGACAGCATGATTATTGCACAGGTGTGCCTTAGGCTGGCCACAATAAAAGGCCACTCTGAAACGTGCAGTTATGCTTTATTGGGGGGGTCCGAAAACCCTAGGGTTACCTAACCCTAACCCTAACATGTCACCCATTGAGCATGTTTGGGATGCTCTGGATCGGCGTATACGACAGCGTGTTCCAGTCCCTGCCAATATCCAGCAACTTCGCACAGCCATTGAAGAGGAGTGGACCAACATTCCACAGGCCACAATCAACAACCTGATCAACTCTATGCGAAGGAGATGTGTTGCACTGCGTGAGGCAAATGGTGGTCACACCAGATACTGACTGGTTTTCGGACCCCCCCAGACCCTGAGGCTGTGCGAAGTTGCTGGATATAGGCAGGAACTGGAACACGCTGTCGTATACGCCAATCCAGAGCATCCCAAACATGCTCAATGGGTGACATGTTAGGGTTAGGGTTAGGGTTTAACC
>NW_011337162.1:0-228 GCF_000735185.1 Notothenia coriiceps
GGGCAATGTTTTTGAGGTGGAAAAAGGCGGTCCTGGTGATGTGATTTATGTGGTGGTTGAATTTGAGCTGACTGTCGAAAATGACTTTATATCAGCTGTGCACCGTTATGGTGTAAATATAACCTATCTACCAATTGGATTAAATGTAAAAGTCAGCCGAATTAGTGTTGATACTGCGAGGAGGCGTATTGTGTGAAAAGAAATGGAAGATGTTGTTTAATTGCTAAT
>NW_011337162.1:273-1556 GCF_000735185.1 Notothenia coriiceps
TATTCCCTGTAAAGCTCGTAGTAACGCTTATGTGACCGGCAAAGGTTAGCGCTCCTTGACCCGAAGGGTTCGGTTACATAAAGCTTCCTACACGATCGCCAGTAGTTCACCGCGTCGTCCTGCAAGGTTAGTCTACGCGTCGTATGAACCTTTAAGTGGCTTGACGCAGGAACCAAACCCCAATTGTAAGTCCGACGTCGGTCGGGGTCCCTTCACGCGGCCTGAGTCCTACTTTCCTTAAGCCAACGCGCGTTTGCTCGCATAATGTGAGGTAAACACCGGTCCGGGCCTTTGTGAAAAACGGTAACTGAATGCCCCTGTTCTCACCGACATCCATTGGAGCAACTATAAAAAAAAATTTCGATTTATTTGATGTCCTACGTCTGTTTCCGGTTATTTTTATTTTGAAATTCAGTTCCTGACGGACGCCAAAAAAGCCAGAGATTATGGAATTAAACAAATAAATAAAAGGATAATTGTGTTTTATTAGTGAGTAAATAACAGTGTGTTATTTAGAAAAGAATAACAAACTAGAAGGAAAAAAAGATTTCAAAAAATATAGATTTCAGTATTCTGAGGCTCTGAGCCCCATTTCTTTTCCTCACAGACGACAAAAAAAGTCCGACATTATACGATTTAAAATAAAAACAATAATCGTGGCTTGATATTGAGTAAGAACATGTTTTTATGAACCCCACAGCTTCCGGTCTTCCAAGACCCGAACGGACAAAAAGACGTGCTGCAGGCACGAAACATACCGCCAATAGAAATACATTGCTTTTAAAATCGTTCTGTGTGACACGAAAAAAAGGGGGAAATCGTGTTGGTGAACATGAATCAATAGATTAAATGTCGTGACTATAACACAAAATGCCGTGAGACTGAGTTGAAATAAACATTCAAATGTGAAAGACACCTTCAATGAATATTTAAAACTTACACAAAATCAGATTATTATAAAAATTAGAGTACATGCATTGTTTCATCTAAGCTAAGATATATTTCCAGTACATATATCTTAGCTCTTAGCTTGCTTGACATGCTCGTTCAGTTAGCATGTACGCTAACTGGACATGTTCGCTCGGTTAGCATACACATACTGTATATATATATTATTTATGTATTCCATTCCTTTAAATTTAATATTTAAAATACAAATTAGCTAAATAAACACAATTACACTGCGCTAAACAGCCAAATCGACAAACAACCGAGAACCTAAATAGTATGTAACTATATCTAAAACCACAAGACATTAATTACCTGTGCTCGGTGTATGGGCT
>NW_011337163.1:0-2662 GCF_000735185.1 Notothenia coriiceps
GTCTATAGAAGTCTCAGTGGGAGAATGCTTGCAGGGTAAGGTAGTACCCATAGAGTCCAGTAGAGGGCGACTATCGTCACGAAACGATATATCGTGCAGCCCTAAAAGTAACAGTACAAAGTGATCACAAGCCATTGGAGGTCATAGTGAGAAAACCACTTCTCAGTGCACCCAAACTACTTCAAAGGATGATGCTACGAGTTCAGAAGTATGATCTGGATGTAATATACGTACCAGGAAAAGACATGCTGCTAGCAGACACATTGAGCAGAGCATATCTTCCTGAGTGTCCATCCCAAGGCTCAGTTGAAGCTGAAATAGAGACTGTTAATATGATACAACATTTACCAATTTCAGAGGGCAGTCTCAATGAAATCAGGTCTGCAACAAAAGAAGATTCAAGACTGCAAATTATCATCACCACAATGTGCAAGGGATGGCCAAATGACAAAACAAAGACAAAGAGTGAAATCAGGCCATACTTCCATTTCCAGGAGGAGCTGAGTTTCCAAGATGGAATAGTGTTCAGGGGCAAATGTGCCATTATTCCTAATCCACTGAGGAGAAATTTCACTGCACGCTTACACTCTTCTCATCTTGGCGTAGAAGGATATCTATGGAGAGCCAGAGAGTGTGTTTATTGGCATGGCATGAATGATCAGATCAAACAACACACAAAGTGTGACATCTGTAGGTCAATGGACAATAAACAACAAAAAGAAACATTACTCCAACATGAAATGCCAAGCAGACCACATGGGCAAAGGTGGGCACAGATCTGTTTTAATTTGACAGTAAAGACTATCTGATCACAGTGGACTATTATTCAAATTGTTGGGGAGTAGATTACCTGACAGATACAAAGTCCACTACAGTTATAAAGAAGCTTAAAGCTCATTTTGCTCGCCAAGGCATTCCTGATATTGTCATTTCAGACAAAGGACCACAGTTCACTTCCCAAGAGTTTCAAAAATTCAGCAAACTGTGGGAAATCCAGCACAAGACTTCATCACCAGGCTACCCTCAGAGTAACGGCAAAGCTGAATCAGCGGTGAAAACAGCAAAGAGACTCCTGACCAAAGCAAAACCCACTGGGCAGGGCCCTTATCTTGCGTTTCTGGACCACCGCAACACACCATCCCAAGGGCTTGAAACCAGTCCAGCACAGAGACTACTCAGCCGCCGTACTAGGACGCTTTTGCCAACAAGAGCAAGTCTCCTGCAGCCAGAAGTCATTCAAGCACAGCAGGATCTGGGGAATAAACAACAATGTCTGCGTGTCTACTATGACAGATCAGCAGTGGCGGACTGGCCATCGGGACGTTCGGGACGAATCCCGATGGGCCGGTACTGAAGTGGGCCGGTCGGACAGGGCTCGACATTATAAATGGCCCGCTGGCCTGGAAGCACTATTTAGACACCCCGGGCCAGCATAACGTACCCACTTGCCCGCACGGGCCACTAAAAATATTGCTTTTTAAATAAATGTCCTGTGGTATTGGTATTTTGACTAGCAATTTAGTTAAATTGTTTTGTTTATCAACGCTACAACATAGCGTTCCGTGAGTCGGTTGTCGTTGTTGGGTGAAAAGCAAACAGCTGTTTGCTGCGGAGCGCAGCGCGAGCAGGCTCCCGTGAGCGGGAGCGCGCTCCTTCACTACAGACTATCGCGCCACCTAACCATTCGCCAAAATGTTTTTAAGCGCCGGGCAAAAAACTATCTTCAAATAAAAGAAAGTCACCGGAGGAGTTAAAGGAGAGTGACAGGGAGCATGAGAAGAAGAGGGAGAGAAAGTTTCAGCCAGCTTGATCGATGGAGTTGGCTCAGAGTGGTGCAGTGACGCGTCCTAAAACCCTTTTATAATCTAGGGTAGGGTATAATAAAATTGGGTAGACATGTGGAGATTATCCGGCTGAACAAAACGTGCATTTATCACACAGGTTTGTTTTCCACAGACCTTATTTCCAGCTATTTTCCAAAACCCTGTTGAGAAATCCCATTGCTTTTTGTCGAGGGAACCAGCAGCTTACTTCCTGGTTTTAGGACGCGTCACTGGCTGCACCTCTCAATATGATGCCAATATAAACAAGGTCTTCTGTCGGTTCTGTACATCAATGCCGACCTATGTTGACAAGTAAGTGAAGAGTAGAAAATATAAAGGTATTGGCTATAGGGAAATGTCCCAGCAGTTTAGGATAATGAAGGTTCTAATCTAATACATAGCCGTTACATTTCTAACTCCTAATGACAGGAAGGCAGAAAGCGCATTATACAAATAATAATACTCATAATAATAGCAGGCATTTTTTAACAATGACCACAATATCATTATTTTAATAAACCAAATATGAACAATTGAGGAAAATCAGGAAGAACTGATGATTCAAATGTTGTAGTACAAGTAGTAATGTAGTTAGTGCATGAATTAGGCTAATATTGCAACAAATGTGTTAATTTTCTTCATTATTAGTCGATTTTTTTTTTGACGAATGCTCTGGGCCAGTGGTTACAATGAAGGCCCACGCGGTACCGAAGTGGGCCAGTCGAGAGTGCCAGGCTGATTTGTAGTCCCACGTCCGCCCTCGCAGATCAGCGAGGGACCTCGAAAAGCTGAAACCAGGTGACACACACATGTGCACATGTAAAGTATTGGACAGATGA
>NW_011337164.1:0-23074 GCF_000735185.1 Notothenia coriiceps
AGCATGAGATCTCAGGCAATGGCTACTTTCAATTTGCCGTGTAATAAGAGAACAGATGTAAGATGGTAGTTTACCTAACATGGCTTTGTACCAGTGACTGAGCCTCTGTACAGTTAGTTAAGGCAAACCTGCTCTGGCATACAGGGTACAGTGATGAGTTAATACTTTACAGTTAGTTACAAATCTCAGCGCACTGTGATAGGCAGCATCTAACTTGATCAAGTAATGGGCAGGTGCATTCATATAGATCAGATCACCATATTCCAGCACAGGTAAAAAGGTCACAGAGCCTTTTCCTGGCCTCAAGCGAGAAAAAGGACTTGTTTCTGAAAAAGAAACCTAGCTTCACCCTCAGCTTTTTAAGCAGATTATTGGGCTGAGGTTTAAAAGAGAGGCAATTATCAAGCCAGATACCAAGGTATTTATAACAGGCAACCACTTCAAGAATTAAACGCCTCCATTGTAGTCCTTTGTTTACTTCCGTGAAATATTGACATCACTATAATAAAATGGAGGTTTCTATTGGCTAGCGCTCCAACAAATTATATGTGACAGGATAAGGGGCGGGACATCACTTGGCGGTTGACCAATCACAACAGTGCCGGCCAGCTAACCAATCAGAGTAGACTGGACTCTGGTTTCAGACAGAGGGTGAAAAGAGGTGCTGCAGCACAGGCAGTATGAGAAAAATATAGAGCTTTTTGAACATCAAAGCATGGATACATGTCACAGTAGAGGCACAAAATACTAATATGAACCTCAACATTAGCAGAATAGGGCCCCTTTAAATGACCACCAACTTTTCTAACTGCTCCATCTACAGCCAAGATTGAACCCAGACACGGAGCAGACCTAAGCATTACATCAGCCCACCAGGGTGGTGCACTGAACACCTCCCCTATAGTTCTCATGTGCACACACACATGTGCATTAACATGTTCAGGCCCCCCGTGCAAGCTTACCACTGCCTCCCCCATCCAAACACTCACCTATCGCAGCATTCCCAAACACACACACACAACCCAAACAGAAGTAGCCTTGACAACGGCGGTTGAAAACACAGGTAGTACTAAAGCTATGTTAATTACATCCACCTCCTGTGGGAACACAAAGGTGGTGCTTTTTTAACGAGAGCCAGTCTGTGTGCCTGGCTGCCTGCAGGGATCCTTCTGAGACCTGGCCGGCTCTCCTTTCACCTTCAAAGGCCGCCGCCGCAATCTAAGAATCCACCTGGGAGAGGAGCCTCTCAACAGCGCTGAGCCCTCATATCCTTCCCTGATGGAGGGTTGACAGAGGGGACTTGGGGGGAGAGCAACTCACTGGGGAGGGGGAGACATGGGGGAGGGTAAAGGGAAGAGAGGTGCTAAATGGGTTGGTAGCAGGAGCGTCAAAGGGAGGTCAAACTGTTTTTGAGTGAGGAACTACACTTCCAAAACAAGAAACTAATATGAAAGCTGCCTGATAAAGGCCGCACTCTGGTGGCGAAACACAACAACACAACTAGCTCCACACACGCTCACACATACACAGCCCCCTGCCTTCTAGCACCCGGGGTCTGTGGGAAACCGACTGAGAGCGCCCCATGGCCGGAGGGATCGGAGAAAGTGTAGCAGTGGTGAAGCAGAAATTTACAGCTAATTTAAACCCGATGGGCCACAGTTTGAGCCTGTGTTCCAGCTCCTGGTGCCGCTGGGCCTTGAAGAAATGAGAACTGAAGCCACTCACATCAGGATTGGTAGCTGCTCACGGGCGAGAGAGGGAAAGGTCACGGTGTCAAAGGTCAAGCAGCATGACACAGTGCAGGGTGAGACATGTACTGTGTTGTTGAAAGGAAACTACATGAGTTTTCTGACTTTTAACAGAACTTTCTAGACTGGTGATTTGTTGAAATTATGTACATGTGGACGATGTTAGGGAGGATTTCTTAAGAAGTAGAATCTCTTTTACATATGCTTTTTTGACATACAAATATTTTTTGGATTGATTGGGTTATGCTGATATTTGAAGTTTGCATGAAGTAATTCCTTTCTTTATTCCTTCCCTTTTTCTTTTTTTTGTACCTCTACCAATGATTCTTGTTTTGGTTCCAGTCCATAAGGAATGATTTGATGTTGAGGAGGTTGGACTGGTCTGGGCTGGGTGCCTCTGGGGAACGTTTCCCTCGGCAATGGGCCTGACGTGGAGGAAACCCGACCAGCGTCTGTCCCTTAATCTCATCCAGAGGTCTGCCGCTGACATGGGCGTGTGCACACTCGCACACACACAGCCTTCCCACCAACATTTGCCCCATTGGTCATAAAATCTCAATTCCTGTGAGAAAATTAAGTAAAGCGAAGAACATGTAAAGGAACTGCCTGTGTCTTACCGCAAGAATGCACGCCTTCACGTCTTAAAAGACATTCTCCCCCCGTCTCCGCTACTCTAGCGGCAGTTGCGAACCGATGCCAAGCCCCATGGGCTTCATTCGAGAAACTTTAATGACTTCAATGTGTGACTACTGGAAACACCAATACTTTTTTTCAGAGACGCCCTGAGGTACTTGTATTCTGAGGGGGGCAACAGCACTGAATAAGTTGGCCATGGGAGGTAGCGCTATACTGAAACATCTTATTTTGCAGGTCGGAAAACACATAATCAGCTCAGATCCTCCCCAGGCGGAACCTTAAACATACATCAAACTGCAACAATCTGACAAATCAAGGCATGCACATTATCCCTGGGCGGCCTTTGTGACACTGGCAGAAGGGGGGAAGTCGTGCAGACAGACAAAACCAGAAAGGGAGAAATGAAGTGAAGCCATGGAATGTGATTTAACTGCTGACTGTACCACAAAGACAGCGTTAGCTACTCTGGGAGGACTTGGTGGTCAGACAGATGAAACAAACACACTGGAGATCTCGGGGAATCCTAAAAACGAAATATCCGGAGGCTGACACTGGAAATAAGGAGTCACCGCATGACTTGAATTTCCACAAGTTACAATAGAAAATGTGACCTTTCACTTTCTTTAGCCCGCATGCCGAAACACCACAAGTGGTGACGCCACAGGATGTGTTAATAATAGAGATAATCTTTCTTAATAAATGCATCTTTGTTGCAAGCGTTTTTGGCCCCAACATTCCTCCGTCCGAAAAAATCACATTTCAATTGAGTCTAGCCATCCTGCTGCTTGTATGAGAACATCTGTGATAATGGGCCACATTGCAAACCAGAGTGATTAAAAAAGAGGAATGAAAACAGGAAGAGAGGGAGAAACGGGGAAATGTGTTTCCGTTGTCTAAGTGTGTGACCCTGACCGGAAAAGAAAAGATGAATGAGAGACTGAGAAATCGACTCAAAACGATCACATCTAGGAAGTGGTGGTCTTTAACCCTTGCACTCCTTTAACCTCTACTTCCTGTGTTATCATTCACGAATAAAGGGAGGCTCTACACACTTGGTCTCCATGTACTAACTAAATGCTGTGTTGTAACGTATACTTCTCATATTTCAGATGACATGTGCAGTTTGAAGGAGTCACAACTGATCTTGCTTTAAACCAGAAACGTTCTCACTAAAATGCACATGTTCTCTCCTCACATTAGTCCCTAACAGGCCGCTCCTCTCGGTCACACCAGGTGTGTGTGAGGCTACACAAATTCTTCCAGCTGGCCAAGACGGTGACTTGGCCCTATCTCATTTCCACTGGAAAACCACAGTTTCTGGATACCACAGATGCCAGCAGGGGGCGGGGGTGGGGGCGGAGGGTGGCCATGATGCTGTTGGCAGGCTGAAGAAACTTGCTTTGCCTTCATATTTTGCCTGGCTCTTTGGCCGTTGGCTACGAGACGCAGAAAACACAGTGTGTGTACACATTTAGACTCAGGTTCACCCCACCACCCGGATGACTGCGGTCCAAATTCAGGTTGAGGTGACCCTTGGGTATTGAATTGACGTATTAAGGGGTACAGCTTTTGTTAAAAGAAGGTAGGGTAAGTGTGAACATGACACATTGACACAGTCTTAACACTCACCATTTCCTCTTTTGTTGTTAAAGCATAAACAGCGTTAATAGCACTGAAGACACCTATGACACTTCTGTCATTTCGTTTTTTAGTTGTAGAAGAAGTGGGGCACAAGTCTTAAGTAAGTTAGTAAGCATCTGTTTAGCTTTGGCTGGCTTTTCAGCAGTTTACACTAAAGCCTCTCATATATGTTGAATTAGGAAGGGCGCCCTCTGCCTTGCCTCGTGTGTTTACTGCGAGCCATGGCTTGTCTGAATCCAGGAATGTGAGGAGTTGATCATAGAGACAGAGAGCGACTTAATTCCCTCAAGTCTGAGACCTTGCAGCCTAAACACACTGAGGCCCTATGCTGCTGAGGTCAGCTATTTGTTTTTCCTCAGCTGCTGAGCGAGACTTCACACAGCTCGCACCAGAGGGAGCCATGCTTTCCTGCAGTGCTGCAACATGGACCATAGGAGGCAACGAGAGAGGGTTGATTGTCGCGAGGGAGGCGTGATTCCCGCACCCCCCCCACCCAGTGTCCTTTTCACATTTCAACAGCTTCCTTCCACCTCCTCCTCCTCCTACTTCGCCTCCTTTTGGGACAGAATTTAACATACCAGGGCTGAGGCCTGGGATCCGTGTCACGCCCTTTGATCTGCCCCCTCTGCACCGAGCACACATGAACACTCATGTTTAAATAACTAAAAGCCCTTTTCATCATGTTTGGTATTAGGAACCCTCTTGCCAAGGCCTCAGAACTGCAGCAGCTCCCTGCCCCCTGCTCCTGAATACTTAGGATCGTTCCAATGCAGAAGAGTAATTTCTCCAAAGAGACTAATAAAGAGCGATCACCTCACAAGCTCCCTTACAGTAAGCTATAGCGAGCTGAAGCCCTCTCCCATCCGCGTGATGAAAGCCAGGCATCTCAGAGTCAGAAGAGGCCCTGCCTGTGTTTGGACTCAACTCACCCACCACCGCAACATTCGCTGTACCCAGACAGCCACACAGCAGCCTGGCCAGCATTCCTGTCAGCCGCCGAGCACACTGTATATGCTCTCAACCTGGCTCGATCTACAGGAGTCTTTATATGAGGGGGGGACTGATGGAGAGGAGGAGAAACCTGCCTCATGAGACCTCTCTGGTCAAGTGTATGACAGAAGAGACTGCAAATAAAATGATGCAGTTCAGGATTTCTTCCTATGATCTCAGTTTGGTGCCGTCTTTTTGGTAATTTCATGAGAAATATTGGCCGCTGTCCCCCACTCTCCCAAATAAGGGTTTGTGGAAAGCGTAATCCAAGGGAAGAAGTCAAAATCTGAGTGTAACATTTCAACATTTCAACTTCTCTCTGTTGCAAAGTTCTACCAACATGTGGCATTTCTTAACCTTTGACATAAAAAAATAGGGATATCTTTCCTCAGAGAGTCTAGTAGAACAAGACAGATTGTAAAACTGTGTGTTTCATTTGAAACACAAATTGTGGAATCTTACCAGAGATGTTCACTGGCAGATTAGACAGAAAAGCAGCTGGATTCAGCTTTGAATCACACAGTTACTGTGATAATGTAGTAAGATAAATACCGATGACCACCTCACTTGGCCGACAAACTAACATTTACTCATTCAGATATTACTCAGAAACATCCACCCAAACAATTTCCAGACACAGGAATTAATGTGTTAACCCTGACTAATAAGAGTTTTATAAAGTTCTTTTCTTAGGAAAAATATATGTGTCTTGTCCAAACTCACCACTTCTGTGTTTGTGATTTTAGCCAGCAGGTCTGTCAGACTGTCGCCCCACTGTGACTGGTCAGCTGAATCCAGCTGCAGGCCGCAGATCGCTGCCCCCACACTTCCTGTTGCAATCATGGAGGGGGGGTACATGGCGAATCGGAAATCTGTTAGAGAAAGAAATACCAAGTGAGTTTCCAGTGCTATTTGTAAATGATATTGTTATGGTAAGCACGGAACTAAAATCTTCCGATCCGTGGTTAAATGAGATGATTTACACTGGATTCTGGATTCACCTGGTGCAGTTTCTAAATGTCACTTTTCAATCCATATGCTCCACAAAAAGGGTACAGACAATATGATTCGGTAATCTAGCAGTCAGCTAATAAATAATCCTTCTACTGTAGCGGGCCTGAACGCAGCGCTCGCTAATGACCAGGGGCCTGGATAATGAGGGTTCACTTGGCTTGTAAAGGAGCTGAAAAGCAACCACCCTCACCCGCTCACCACCCCAATCCCCCTTTCCCCAGCCTGGCCCCTTTTCTTCCATCTCCTGAGTAAATCGTGTGCTCTCTGAAAAAAGCCCCATAGCACTTGGAAAGGGAGGAATAAAGAGGCTCAGTGCCTCTGCCAATGCTCACTGCTGTAGGTCCTTTTTCCACGTGTGGTCACAGGCGTGCGTCTCAAAGACCAATAACCTTGTTAGCTCCCCTCACTGTCATTCGTAATGCAAATGAGACAGCTTGTGAACGGGCCAGAAGCCCGAAAAGGCAAGGCAACTGGCATACAGGGAGAGAGAGAGAGTTTTACTCTTCACAAGACACACACACACACACACACACACACACACACACACACACACACACACACACACACACACACACACACACACACACACACTCTATTCTCTCTTTATGTCTTGCTCAACTTCTACCTTTCTTCCTTGACAACACATGGCCTGCTTAGATGTGGCCAGTGAATGGCACACATGCCTCAGTCTTTGTTGCTACAACAGGCAGCGGTTTGCATTGGCAGCCCTCCTATCTTTTAGCATATTAATAGAGTGGCGGGCCAGCGAGAGGGAAGGCAGGAGAGTGTGACTCCATTGTCCCGAGTCATCACCTAATTTCACCCAATTGAGCGAAACAGCATCTATCCCCTCTCTGCTGATACCAATTCAGAGAGACAGGCCGGACAAAGAGCGTGGCCGGACAGGGTGGGGGGGGAGGATAGGGAGTCGACGGGGGGAGGAAGATGAAGAAGGAGGGATGGACGGACTGGCGACAGGGCAACGAGGAGAAAAGAGGGGATGTTGGTGGGCTTGGTGGGAGAGGAGAGGGGGTCGACAACTCCGCTGCACATCACTCTCAAGTCTGTGTCCAGACTCCTGTGAGGGTTTGGAAGAAGAAAGGAGTCGCCCTCCAGCGACCCTCACCTCCCGCCTCCCATCTACCCCCCCCACAAGTATTCCTCTGTTCCGGGCCACCTATGGGCTAGAGAAGTGGGCAGTGGGGGCAAGGAAACAGCCTGCACATTAACATATTGCCATATTCAATTGCAAAGCAAACTGCGTGTGATGGCCATGAAGGAGATTTTTCTTCTTCCTTCTTTTTTTTTGAAATGTGGAATCAAAGAGGTGGGCCCTTTGATAGCTGTAAAGGCAGCCCCTCACTGCCTTTTTAACATGCACAGCCAGGCGCTTTCTCATCTTGTGGGCTCAGTGTTGACAAATAAATGAACTTATTATACACCCCTGTGTTAGCCGCTGGGCCTCTGCCAAGGGGCGATTTATTAAAGGCTACCTCGAGCCAAGAGGAAAGAGCACACAAAGCCCCTCAGCATTACATCACTGCTGTAAGAGCACCACTTTCTATAGAGGGCTAAAAGGACAAAGGCATACACGGATTTACTGTACGTGTGTAGTGAGGGCAGACTGACAGGCAAGGAGGCGGACACCTAAGAGACACGGGCAATAAACAATGCACTGATGCCTGCATGTTTTAAGATGCAGACACACACACACACACACAGCACAGAAGTAGGTTTGTGGGAGAGCTGAGTGGCGGACAGTGGGCAGCAAGCTGATTTTTCGCACTCAAGACAAGACAGGTCTGTGGCAGAACAAGGACACGCGCGTGCAGCCGACGCAGGCTGACACTCCGGCCTGGTGGCTGCTGCATGTGGGGGGAAGAATGGCCGTATTTTAGGAGGCCCTCATTGATATTCATGTTGAGGATAAACAGTGTATGTAGCTGAGTGGGGACGCCTGCGATGGAAAGCTCCCTGTGAGCAGCGGCTGGCTGGCCTGGCCTGCGCGCCTCTCACCCCCTTCAATGGCCCTTTCTCCTCCCCGTGCCCCCTCATCTCCATTCCTCCGTGCTCCTGGCCCCTGATACTCCATCCCTCAGGCCTCTGGTCACACAGTCTGCTGCCCTACATGGCCCATTCCTCTTGGGTGGCTGTGATTGCACAGTATTCACATTAAACTTGTAAATTAATTAAAGTTTGGAAAGTTGAACAACAGCCAGAAGAAGACGAAAAAAAAGTTCTCCTTCGCACCCTCTCCTCTCTTTCCACCGCTATAAATCAGGGTCTTGTATTCAATACATGTAGCGCTTATTGACCTTGTTTATTAAAGGAGTAGCATTACGAGGTCCCGCGGCCTGTTGATGGATTAAGGCCAACAACAAACATCATTTTGGGGATTGGCATGAGAGTATGTTTCACCGCTAACGGAACACAGCCCGGTAGTCAAAACAAGGTCTGTGGAGAGCTGCTCAGACGGTTCACCAGCAGAGCTCTTTGAGACACACAAACAACAACAACTTCCCAACTGGGCTTTAGGAGTCCTTTCATATGCAACACAGTGAGAAATCACAGATTAAGAAACAATAACTTGATACTGCTCCCTGTGACATTCCATGAAATCTTGTTCAGACTGTCACTCTGGAGACGAACACAAAACAGAACTTGGGAGAGTTTGAGTCACGCACCCTTCTTAAACTGCGATTTGAAAACATTTGCCAGAAAACAGAATTCTTTTTTAATTGCAGCATCCCGTGACAGCTCTCTTCAGCCTTGCACCATCATCTGCACTGTCACAGCTGCGGCCTTGAGGCGTTGGTAACGTCAGCGCCGGGGAGCGTACAGATTCGGATCAAGGGTGAAATATTCCAAAATCTGTTTATCTCTGTGGCTGAGACGATTTGGAAAGAATAAAGAGCTTATCTGAGGTAATTAAACCCTGCATTCAGCAAAACAATTTGGAGAAAGACACTGAAAAAGTCCAGGTCAAACTAGCTAACTAACATTTACTTTAGGTCAAATCACAAATATTAGTCTTTGCGGTCAACGTGACCTCCAAGGTAAACAAGTAAGCTCAAGAACATTTTCATTTCAAAACCTTTTTTGGTCGGGTAATTGAAGCCCTTCAAAGCAAAAATCTCATCATTTGTGAGTCTGGTGTGACTCAGCTCGCCACAGTATTTACAGTGTGGTGCTGATTACACCAGCGAGGTGAGGGGGGGGGGAATCAGGACATGCCAATCCATGATTCACTGTGTGGTTCACTGTCAGGAAGCTCCATGTGTCGACGGTGCGGCCGACCGGACGTGATTCCTCACATCAGTGGAGCATGTGGATAATTTGTCGGAGGAGGTCTCTAATTTGTTAGGGTTCTGAGTCATCAAACATGAAGGGGGGTTTTATGTAAACAAACACCAGTAAATACCATTTCATTGACCACATCTGAGATAAATCTTTTGTCGCCGGAATGCGGAGATGAGCCTGGAGGGGATTCTCCGAGAGAAGCAGCCACTCGGAGAGGACGCTTCCGAGGAGCATTCCTGCCTCCGGACCGATGCGGTTTAACAGCTTAGATGAAAAGAGAACTCATGAATCATCTCGTAATATTAGACTGGTCAATGTTGCGTACGAATTGGCAGGTTTGCCGCTTCCTGTATAGACAAATAGCCTCATGGATTTGAGGCACGTAGCTTGGAAAACCGTGTAGGACACAGAAAATGTTAAATCGGTTAGGCTCTAATTACAGCTTCGTGTAGTTTGACTGGTTCTTTTGGCATAATTTCATATATAAAAATGTGAAATACAGTCTGTAAGCATGTTTTCCAACTTTCTTTATGTTTGAAGCAGTTTAACAAACGTCTGCAGTGTGCTGGTATAAAACTGTGTGAGTAGGGTGCATGCAAAGTGTAGGATTTATATACTCCGCACACTCCTTTTGTAAATATAAAAATAAGCCTGGCTTTATCACAACTGGAAAGGTAAAAAGTGAACCCATGCAGAGAACACTGGACTTCTCTCATGTTTGTCAGCTAGTGAATCATTAGTCTCAGAGAAACTAACCAGTTAATCATCAAGTTACTTCACACAGTCCAAAAACAGTGCCACAGATAAAGAAGAATAAAATATTGTTTTAAGCCAATACTTCAATCTCTTGTTATTTATATCCCAAGTTGTAGCAAAATCTTCATTGTGTCCTTCAGGACAATTGACTCTCTCTTGGACAGCACTGTTGGCGCTGATCCAGAAATGTCTTTTGATCAACTTGTATGACCATTGTCACCATTCCATGCATACCATTACAGAGAGGGCTATTGGAGTCGCTATAAAAAAAATAGAGCATAATCCCTCCCAATATGGCAAGAAGATGGAGCTCAATGACCGCAGCAGACAGGTTGGGGTGCATCTGTCTGCCCCATGCACCCCGTCCATTCTCCCACTTTACCTCAATTGAATAAGAATAGAAGAGGAAGCTGGGAGTGCTTGGTGTCTGTGTGTAGGAATGGAGGTTCATAATCTCCCATAATGAGCTTGTTTCTGGGCTATTATCCGGCAGCCTGCCTGAGGGAAAAACTGGTGTTTCCTATCAAGTGGCCCCGCAGCGCTGACCCTCACATGGCTCTGCATATGAAATGTAAGGGCCAAGCCTTTTGTCTCCTTTCTCCCAGCCTCTAGCTGAGCTCCCCAGCCATTTGCATAGTCCTGAATGGACCAGCCAATGTTATTAATTAATACAGAGCCAGCCTGCGCCACCTGACAAAATCCCACCGAGTGGCCCGAACGGAACTGTTTCATCACAAGAGAGGAGCCATTAGGAATGAGAGGCCTTATTCTCCACTTCTCCTCTTCTCTCTCTTGTTCCCTTCAAAACAGAGAGCCGTGGTTTCATGCATGTTTTCTTTTCCAGTGTAGGGGCAGCGGCGGTGGTAGTAGTGCCGGGCTGAATGAGGCTGCATGAAATAGGAAGGCCACAGGTGACTCGTTGTCAACTGCCTTGCAAATGTAAATCCTCCTGAGACGTGGCCTCCTTCTGCTGCGTCTCCACCTCCTCAGCCCCGCTCAGACGACGTCTCGAGGAGGATTCCCACCAGATAACCCAGAGATTTACGTCTGGGAACGTTCCCCGAATGGGGTTTTCGAATTCCCAGAGATCTGTAGATGCACCAAATTGTTGACTCACGTGCGCTCTCTCTTTCTCACTCTGTTTGCCTGGATACAAGTCTGAGGAGAGCATATACACAGATAAACGCTCTGTTGCTAATCCAGGGCTATCTCCAAATAGTCTCTCTCCTAAAACACAATGTCAGGAGGACTCCAGGAGGCTCGTAAATGTATTTCCACTGCCTCATTGAAGCAATTAAGGACAAAGTGCATACTGAGACTTTCACAATGTTGCATTGGAAAAAGGTTCGATCACTGACGCGCTGTCATTCCACACATCAACCTGCTGGCAGAAAATAAGGGATGAGGTATTTGGGGTGAGGCAGGGAGAGATAGCAGGAGAGAGTTAAGGAAAAGATGACGCAGAGAAATAGAGGAAACAGGCGTTTTTTCCAAAAAAAAGTTGCAAACATGAACTTTTGTTGCAAATTTGTCTCACCCTATCATATCCATTGCACAATCGGCGCACAGGATTCCATCGCTTTATGATGTAAATACCTGTCACCTCCCTTGTATCTATTCATCTAACTACACACACTCCTCTGAATGATGCCAGCACAAGGAGCAGTTTCCCATGGGGGGTGTAGTAAGCACTCCTGTAGAAAAGGAAGCTGCTGCTGGTGGTGGTCACCCAGAGAATGAGAAACAAACGACAGCCTTTTTTTGTGGTTGCATTGTGTTATTTTCTCAGCAGTGTTAAGATAAATAAGGTTGTTTTAGACAAGTTTTTTTTTATCTCTGCACATCTTTTCAGTTTTGAATGAGAGGTGAGGTGCCGCAAACAGGAGAAACCTGCCCCATAGAGAATCTCAACATGGGAAAGCTATCATGTCCTCCAGCTGTAGGGCGGGGAGGCGTGAGAAGTAAGGGGGNGGGGGGGAAGAGGGAAGGAAGGCAGCAGGGGAAAGAGATATGAAAACATGACATGCCTTAGAATTGGCAACGCAAAAACAATACACTCCTCCGGCTTTCCCTGACTCTCCTGTTCCCTCCTGCATCTTCTCCGTCCCTCCAGATCATGTTAAAGGCTGCCTGTCACCACTCGCGGGATGTTTGATCTTAAGACAACAATTCACCTCAAGAGCAGAAAGACAATGGCCGGCCTGCCTCCACCCCTGTCCATTCCTCTTCTCGACCCTGTGCGACATGGGAATGCCCCTCATCCAGGATGAATGTGCTTTGAAGTGTTACTGGATGCTCTGGAAGCCACTGATATGCCTCTAAAGCATGACCACATACCGGTCTGAGAGAAGACAAATGATGGACGTCAGCCCTAAGAGTCTAACGCTTAAATGCCTTCCATGACACATGCCTTTCTCAGGAAGAATATTTTCCCATCCCAGGTAATACTTCAGTTACTGCGGGCTGGGACTAGCCCAGAGCACACCTCAGAACACGGCTGTTGCCTCACGGTATTCAGAGAAGAGGGCTTTAATACAGCGCTGAAAGAAGAATGTGCAGATAAAGATGTTTTGCAACACGAGAAAGTATGTCAATGCAAGCCATTATCACTTGGTTTGACTTGGCAGCTTATCCATGATCAGTGTCAAAACCAAATGATATCGAGATGACGTCGCACATCTTTTGGATCAGTTTTTCGCAACTTAAAATCACAATTGAAAAAAGGACATATAACATGTTCCTGGTAAGCTGTCATGGTGTCCTACCTGTGGCACATAGGGCGATGAAGGTCTGGACATGTTTGCGTATAAGTGCCAGCTTATCCTCGGGCAGCGGCAGCCTCCTCACAATGTGCTCGATGAAGTCGTTCGGCGTTACTGCTGCCAAGTTCCACTTCAACTTCCCCAACACCACCAGTTCCCACTCCTGAAGAGAAGAGAGCCGAGAGAGATAACCGAAAATGAGAAAGACTGAGAAGATTAAGTGACACAAAGTACAACCATACATTTACATACTGTAGCCACAGCTAGTTTCCCTCCAGTGAGCGTGCCTCTGTGGGCCCCTGGCCCCGAACATTAGCATGCGTTGAGGTTAAGCATTATTGTTATTATGTTAGTCTCTGCTTGGCCGGGCCTGGGACAGAGAAGCACCAGCAGCGCCACCAAGCAGGTGACCTCACACACTGTCTCCCCCCGTCTGTCTGTCTGGCATCTGGGGACTTTCCTAAAGAGGCCCACCGGAGGTTTAACTCATTGTGTCTGTGTGTGTGTGTGTGTGTGTGTGTGTGTGTGTGTGTGTGTGTGTGTGTGTGTGTGTGTGTGTGTGTGTGTGTGTGTGTGTGTGTGTGTGTGTGATAACAGACCAGCAATGGACCAGCAATGACTCTGTGTTATGTATTAAAAAGTGGTTGATTATTTTATCTTATTGCATTCCATTCATCATTTAAAAGCATCAAAAGTCTTGCAACAGTAATAAAATAATGTAACTATTTTGGGTTTTCTGCGAAGGCCTTCAGACTTAACAACAATGAACCATTTAAGCGCCTATTGTTCTTAATTTTAGTCTTCATAAATGCCAGATAACGTTAAAGATGAACAGGAAACATTAACCTTTGGCATCTTTAGAC
Source organism: Notothenia coriiceps (assembly GCF_000735185.1). Taxonomy (NCBI): domain Eukaryota; kingdom Metazoa; phylum Chordata; class Actinopteri; order Perciformes; family Nototheniidae; genus Notothenia; species Notothenia coriiceps. The sequence goes on from NW_011337164.1 coordinate 13,711, forward strand.
AACTTAAACTTCTCTGTACATGCATACATCATTTGGATCTTTTGGCAACATTTGATGACACATACTAAACTAGATGAGTGTTTGTGAAATGGGTGTCTCTGTGAGTGTGTGTGGAGGGGGTGGTCTAGGTGTGGCGCTCTCTACGAAAGTATTGTTACTTTCACTTCCTAGGGGAGGAGGTGATTAACGAAAGAGTTGGTGACTAATTTGGGAAAAATGTGGTGGTTTGGTTCCGGACTGCACTGCAGCCTTGTGACCTCTTCCTTTTGCTTCTTAGTGACACACGTGCAGAGAGAGAGAGAGAGAGAGAGAGAGAGAGAGAGAGAGAGAGAGAGAGAGAGAGAGAGAGAGAGAGACCACATGGACTCAGTCGCGAGACAATTCAACATGGCTGCCACTGACCAGCTGAAATGTTCTAATCAGGGACCTTTTCAGCCTTATTATGTTTTCTGATCTCTTTGATGCCAGGGACCTTTAAAGAGGGGGAGGGGAAAACCTTTATTTTTATACACAGGGATTTAATTCCTAGCAACAGCATGTGGGAGGATGAGAAAATAAAAGCACTCCTGACTAAAAGGTTAAAGGTGTCTTCCTCTGTTTACTTGGAGGTGTGTCACCGCTATCTCACAGATTCAATTATTTGATCATATAAAAATCATAAGGCCCAGCAGTGGTGTGTTGATTGTGTTTGGTAATGTTTGCAACATGGCCGCCTCCCTGCTCTCTAAAAAGCCATTTCCAGTGCCAGCAAGAAAGATTCAAGCCTATATACAGCAAAGGCTTGCAACACAGGCTCTATGCTGACAGAGTGGCAGGCAGGCGGGCACCACTTCCTTCTTCTACTGCCTTCCTCTGGTCATAACTTCTGTAACATTGCGGTTCTCTTTACAAGAAATTCTTACTAAAGACGAGTACAAAAAACGATCACATGCCCCGAGCAGCTGATCTCTGTTTCCTGTATCTGCATGTCAGCCAAAATACTGCCATATACAGAAACACTGAGAAGAGGCCCCAGCAAACCAGTTCAAGGACTGAAGGCTTTGTCTTCACAATGAACATAAAGGTAGGACGTCTTCTTGTAAAGCGCAGTATGACATTCTGCTTTATAGGACTAAAACTAATACGCTTAGCATTGCAATCCCAGCATACACTCAATGAAATGATCAGAAATCAACCAACAGCAGCACCTCACAAAGTTGAGTATTCTGCAGGAGAGTCAGGCAGTGAGGCAGGGCTACATCAGCCACGTCTGAATCAGAATATGTGGCCTCTTTCACAACATGGGTGGGATGGCTGTTGTTTACCGAGGAATGTTTATGTAGCACCACAGAGCCGTGGGGAAACACTTATCTGATTCGAAACTGAGTTCATTAATTGGGTTGCACTGGTGAAGGCAGCTGGTATTATCAGGCATAGAGGCCTTATCAAATATACCGCACTGAGGAATGACATTTTTAAAACCCTCCACATAACACACCCTGCATCATTGTTGTGCTATATTTCAGCGTTGGAAAATGTGTGTGAATCAAAAATAGACGCATGACATAATACCAGCAATGTGTGCATCCAGGGTTATTTTTGGATGAAAGCTAAACTGTAAAAGGCAAACTTGACTTTCTCTGTGTCTCTCCCTCTCTCTCACTGACAGGAACAGAGTCAGAACTTTGGCTGGGGTTCAAGCTGACCTCGTTGCTCTGTGCAAATATCTGCCACCAGATGGCGATAGAGACCATTGCACAGGCTGGAAGGATACTGTAAAGCCAGAGGGTCTTGTACAGTAAAGAGAGCCATTGTGGGAGACTTTACTGAGAGACTTTCGCTTTTCATGAAGGCGCAGACCAAAGTGGAGACTGGACAGCAGAAGGAGAGTAATGACCATATCTGATGTAATGTGCTGGATGAGGAATTTGAACATATTGTGAGTGATTTAATACCTTTAAACTAATGAAATAAACTTTCTTCCCAAAAATAAACATGATACAGAAACACAACGTTTATCACAAAAGCTTTAGCAGCTGATGATGATAGCATGAATCATCAAAGGTGAATTCAGTGAATATATGTTGAACCAACTGTTGCTTACCAGCAGCTCCTGTGGTCTGATGGAGTTATCTGTGTAGATGCAAAGCTTCTCTGCGGTTAATGGACGAGTCTCTTTCAATTTGGATGCAAGAAACATGCACACTGCTCCCAGCAGCTGCAGGTTACACTTTTTGGTGGGTACCACGGCTAAAAATCTGTCTAAGTAGTTCATGGCCAAGGGGAAAACTTCTTCCTCGCACTTCTGCTCCTCACAAACCTGGATAAAGACACAGCAGACAATGCAACAATGTTCAGCATTTGGAATCAGTAAGCCACCCATGCACAGAACTGACTTATTTTCCAGCACTTGAAATGTAGGCTATATTCAACTTTTATGAGAAAACGAAACAAAAGTGAAATCACATAAAGAGCACATATAAATTCAATGACACACATAGTTGGGGCCCGGCCAAGAATCTGCGCCCAGCCCTAATCGGTTGCGACATCACGAATTAATTCGAAATATATTATTTTATAAAGAATGAAATGGGTCTCAGACATATACTGTCAAAAGAGTCACATTCCTGCAGTTCATTCACTAAGAAACGAATTCAAGTCACAATCAGCCCGAGCCAAAAAACACCCCGACCGCGCAGCACACGGAAACGCTCTTTCTTTCATTCGCCATATTTTCATAAAATAATTAAAAATATAAATAAATTATCTCAACCGGGTTTCTTCGCATCATAATCTTAATGTGGGTCTTCTGTATCAGATCCGACGATTCCTATCCAAATCTCTGCGCGATAAATAGGAATAAAACGTCAAATCAAAAGCCAAGTAGCATGATGTCGGTCTGATGTGCGTCACCGGCGACCCGATATATTTATTTCAAAAATTAATAAAAAATATTCAGTAGGTCTGATCGGGACAAAAATTACATGTAAATAAAGCTCAGAGTCTCCAGTTTGATCAAGGCGGGTGATGACCAGAAATATTGAACCTAGTGCCATAAATCGAACATAATTCCAGAGAGAGGCATAGCGACGGGGGGAAGACCAAAAGGACAGATAAGGCCCGCGTCCCTTCCGACATTTAAAATAGATACATAAAATGTTTGCAACGCTTTTATACATCCTGACTATATTCAGTGGACACAAAAGACCCTCCTCTGTCATTGCCGATGGCTTTTACCCGCTGTTATTGCGTTTATGACACTGTAAAGTCCCCTTAAAAGCACAAGCGCTCCTGTAAAAAACCAACATGGCGATAGAACAGCACAGGGCAGCATTGCATTGGGGAGTGCATACGTGTGCATGGAAATATTCAGGCAATCTAAAATAATAACAATAAAGAATCAACAGGCTGCTCGTACAGAAAACATGCGAATCTTATGAAAGAGAGTCTCCGGAGGCACGGAGATCAAAGCTCCAAGTTTCATGTCTTCGCGACCATACTTTAAAAAATGGCAAGAATTAACAGAAAGCGACACATTCGGCTAATATGAGGAATAAGCATTCGGAAATGAGACCTAGAAGTCCTATATTCTGTCCACAAAATTGCAAAGAGCGCACAGTAAAACAGCAACGGAGCAAATCAGGAGGCTTTAAAGTCGAGCACGGAAATAATAAGACTTGTCAGCACTCGGTGTTTCGGTATACCTCTAACATCCAAGTAGCGACCATCCTCCTCATAAACGGCTGGATATCTTTCTGGACGCCTTTGAAATAGGAATATTGGGGTAGAAACCTCTCCTCTATGGTCAACAAGTTCTGCAGGATTCTGTCATCGCACAGGAGGTTTGGATCGGGACGAGCTCGTATGATGGTGTCCATTTCGAGGCAGAGCAGCTCCATGGTGCTGCTGGTGCTTTCACTTAAGTAAAAAAAAAAAAAAAAGGTTGTATTTCTCTCAGGGAAACGTAAAAGCGACGGTGCGGGGTAAAAATGCAAAAGGATGGCTGGGAAAGTGTTTTAGAGGCATAAAAAGTGAGACTGCAGGGGCTCCGTAAGAGTAGTCCTGCCTCTCCTTGTTGAGAACTTTTTCCTCTCTCCCCACAGTGCGCCTCTACTTTCATCCGCCTGCCCAGATCATTTCAAGCCAGCCCTACATGCGCCACTGACGCAATTCACTTCATTACCTCTGTATAGACCAGAAGCGACATGCTCTCCTGTCCCTTTCTTTCACTCTGCCGCACACGACAACTTTCAGCATGCGTGTTTGAATGTTAACATTTATAATGCTGACACAACAAAACAACAATACAGAGGAATATGCAAAATAAATCAATTTAAGTGAAACTTTAACCAGATTTATTCACATTTAGAGACTTTCTTAGGCTAAAATAAACACATTCTTGTGGATGTATTTGAGTAAGTGTTTAATGGATTTAAATTAGAACATGGTATTACCAGGGGACATTTTACCTTTATTGTTTCTTATGTTTTGTGTTGCCTTGTGATTATGATTACATATTGGAGTGCAGTGTAACAGGCTAACACATACATTGTTGCAATATTTTGCACTTTTTCAACAGAATGCCTTAAAAAACAACTTTATTGAATAGGCTACTTTCAATATATTCGAAATATTAGTTTAAATACGTTTGAAATTGGGGAAAAAGCAACTAATTAGTGTTCAGCTCTTTCAAACAGACTCAGTGAACACAAGAGCACGACGCATGTATACTGCATGCATGCCTATCAACACTGCATGCTAACTTACAGCAATGCATGTGCGTGCCCGTGCGCGTGCACAAAACAGACCAACACCCTCCCACCCATTCTCACACACGCATTCGCACACACATACACACACATGGTCTTACGAACCATTCAATTCATTGCAGCCACAAACTGCTTGTGGTTTATGAGATAGCTTTCTAGGAAATGTGAAGCAGCGTTGACATGTTTTTTTCTAGCACGATCTTCTGTTAAAGATAACACAACGATGACAGTCACTGTCTTTGGCTCAAGCCAACTACCAACCAGTTTTTGCTATTTTCCATGATTTTGTATTTATTTGTTTAGGCTTTTGTAATAATTTACATGGGAACACAAGCAGGTGGAAACGGAGCTGAGAGAGTAAGCAGATAATTAAAAAAATGACTGCCAAATGATTTAGCCTCACAAACAGTCACAAAGAGAATCTGCATGGGTAAATATGTTAATCCCCCCTCCTATTCTTAGTCAACTTCAAAGACTGAGGCTTGAATGAAACGAGACTGCAGAGCATCAGGGCAATGCTGGGGACTGAAAGTCCTCAGAGCTGGTCATTTCCATCCCAGGCTGCTTGACTATATAGCAATGCTTGTGAGAAAAGTGGGGGAAATGTCTCTTTAAAGTTTTTTTCCCAGCCTAAGTTGCTTCCTCCTCCCTGTGTGTCTATTTGCATAGCCAATAGTTCCTCAGCTCTCGAGCGAGGCTGCGCGATTGTTACTGGGCAGACTTCTTCGATACCTCTCTCTCTCTCTCTCTCTCTCTCTCTCTCTCTCTCTCTCTCTCTCTCTCTCTCTCTCTCTCTCTCTCTCTCTCTCTCTCTCTCATCATCACGTTATTCATGTTCGGTCAGAAAAGATGCTTCAAATTACTCTGTGTAATAAAAGTTTATTATAGTGAAACACACGGCACATCCGCACTTCCACTGCATCATGGGTAGTTACACTTTTCTAGAATGTTTCTTGAAACTACGATTCAACTTCACAACATGCCTCATTCTTCAAGAAAATGTGCAACACTTTTAAGTTAGTAAGAAAGAAATTGAAATGGGTGCTTTCCGTTGAAAGAAGTGATATTCACTCTATAAAAATACAATTCGTATTAGATAAGAACGTCTTTCACTTCATTCAACAACAAGAATATTCTGAAATGATCCTGTTTACATACAACTAAAATAAGAAATAAAATAAATGATGAAAACTAGGGGATGTGCTATTCTGATCAAATTGACGACCTATCAAAGTTTGAAAGAACCCAAAGTCACCCAAAGTAAAGCTGCAGGTGCCTCCAGCTCACCACCATGACCAATATCAGAAATGCACGTTTTCTTATACCGGAAGTAAGTAATTGAAGCTTAATACAAATAAATAAATAAATAAAAATCCTGAAAATTAGCAGTAGGTCCATTCAACGTCACCAGCAGCAGCACACTGCAACATGTCCATGTGACCATGTCTGAGTCGAGTTAAATGCCAGCTGGTTTAAAGGGTAAATTCACACTTTAGAGTGATTTTCAATCTTTAAACAAAGCTCATATAGGAACTTTTCTGGAAGGATTCTAAACAGGGTCCGTTCCCCTTTATCAAACACTTTAAGATAATAACTTGTGAAGGCTGAACCCTGAACGCAGCAGCTCCAGCAGCGGAACAGTGACGCCAGCGGTGCTCAGAGAGTGACCCAGCAGCAGTTGGCCCCCGGAAGCTTGCAATTACCATATCTCAATAGAATCGGAACACACCCCAAAGGTTAAAGACTGTGAGAAGTAGACAGTAAAGTCTACATGTAACGTTAAGGGAACAGTCGATAAAAACTGAAGTTTGACCACCTCTCTGCGCTGCACCCTGCAGGAAATATTTGTCGGGTACATTTATTTTAATGCAGTTTTGAGGTTTTAAATGCTATTTTCTTTAATTTAATTGTACGAAATTTCATCCAGAGAATCGCGGAAAGCTTACTTCTATGCAGCGTGTGTTATTTCCTGGAAACCAGCGACAGGACCTGCCTTCACCATGCTTTGTTTCAGTCCCTGTACATTCCAGAAAATCCCCGACGTTATATTTGATCAAAAACAAGCACACATATTAACGCCTACTTCACATTTGTCCACGTTTCTTTAAATAACAATAATAATAGAATAAAATAAAAGAGTGATCACTGTGGTCACTTTTTGCAGTGAGGAGCGATCAGGGACTCTTCATCACTGTTTAAATGCCCGTTAGCAGCAGGCAGCACCCCGGGGTGTCTGACGGGGTGACTGACTCTTTTTCTTATTATTTTACCGACATCAAAATGGGAATTATGACGCTAAGAAAACGTCCCGCATGACTCGAGAAAGGTGTCGCAGGGGAATTTGGCAGGCTCCTATCAGAGGAGGAAGAGCAGTGAGATGACATCAGCAGGTCTCATTGTGTTTGTTTGTTTGTTAGCTAAACACACACCGTGACAACCTGAACAGCATGCCTTTTAAATAGCATGTGAAAGGTCTATTTTCTACGGATTTGTCAAGCCCTTTACAGCCTGTTTAGGCAATGTAAACAATTATTTTACATTCTTTTTTATTAGAAAAAAACAATGCACAAATAATGCATTTTTAAGTAATTAATGTACACACTAAATGTTAAATCTCTTTGTAAAATAAATGTGATCATGTAAAACAAGTTATCTTGTTTTATAAATAGGCTACATGTCCATCAACCTTAAAGTTAAAGTATACAATAATATATATCAAGATCATTATTTGTTTTAAAAAGGGTTTTCATATAGCCTAACTAGTTTAAATAGATAAGATCTGTTGAGGTATGTGTAAATAAAATACCTCCAACACAATCTAAAAAAAACACACCTGCATCAGCAGGTCAGCAAGCAAGCAGGAAATGTACCTTTACATACAATGAAATTAAATGAAATTAAATAAAAGCATTACAAGTATGTTCTTATTATTTGACATGACCCAACTGTTCATCATGTTTCTTCTGAGCTTTGAAAGAAAAATAAATATTAAACAAATCTGATCTGACAAAGTGACTTTGGTGGATTTATGTGAAATTCCACCTGTGTCTATTTTTGAATTATTTATGAATTATTTAAAAAAGTCATGTTCAAACTGTTTATATATTTCATCCACATTTTTTACATAATTAATTTTAAGGATAATTATTGGGATAATTTGTATAGAGGTAAACACTCTAAGTATAAAAGATTACTGTTCAATGGTTGAAGAACTGACTTATTTCCTGAAATTAATTCAGAGATTTAATTATTTGTGATAAAACCACATGAATGAAATGAAACATTTTATGCTTAAAATTCAAATGAGCTCGTTTCTTAATTTTATGGATAATAAATCTGCTTGAATTATTTTTTGTTTAGATTATATGAACATATCAAATGTATTATTATTGAATTAAAAAATAGAACACAGAGAGGAATGTTAACAAAGGTGTAATTCGGGAGAGGAAAAACAATCTTTTGTATAAATCGCTTTGATTTCCCTTTTTAAAATATGTCTTCATTTGTAGAGTTATAACACATGTATTTATAGTGTAACAACAGACAGCAGTTTAGGAGGAAAACAGTACATTCCAGCAGTAAAGCAGCAGGTGTGTCTCCAACAGCAATGACAGGCACTTCCTGCAAACTCCTCCCTTTCTGCTTCAACCAACATTCATCTATTAACTACACCTCTCAGGTCGCCTGCTGCATATATGAATAAAGATCAGGAAACATGTCTACATCTCAAAAAGCGCGACCAACAACAGCAACAATCACAGGTTCTTTATAACAAGCATTGTGATGTTTAATACAACTCTAAGGAAGAGCAGATAGTTTCCTAGTGCTCTACATGCTCCTAAAGTGATCTTGAGAAGCACTGTCTGATGGCATCTATTGAATCACAATGTTATTCACCTGAAAACATCACTCCATTCACTAGAATTTGCTTATCATGCCCACATTTCCCCATTATTGCCGTATTTTTCCGTGGTTGAGTAATTGCAGATGTGTGTGCCAAACAACAGCAATACTGAGAAAACCTACTCATCCATGATTAAAAAAACACCAGACTGCATGCAAAACTTAACTGGAACTCCAACCGGACTGTTTGGCACATCACAAACTGTTTAAAATGTAGACGTGCAAAAACATTTTCCGCGGGTTGTGTGTTAGAATGCTTCATTGCCTTCAGCATGTCACCATGAAACACAGTTGGAAAACACAAAACCGGTAATTGTTAATGTTTTCCACGCCTATATTTTAAACTGTGTAGTCAGGATCTAAATAATCACACATCCTTAATGAATCAACAACCATTTACATGCAGAACCAACAGGAATATCTCCTGGCTGTATAGATGTTTGGGCACTGCACCAATAACATCATTGAAACATTTTTCATACATATTTTGTCATTCAAGATGGAAATATGTCAAAAAACTGCGAAAAGGTTTCTCAAAATACGAGAGAAATACCTGTCCATCAATCAGCTAATATGATAAATACAACCTTCTCTCGATAGCAATGGATGCATCTTAGTTTATGCAGTGTTAAGAGAATGATAGAGTATGATGTGAGAGTTTCCAGCAGCTTGTCCCTGACACATCCACTAACCACCTGTGGCATTCCCCCCCC
>NW_011337164.1:23081-31912 GCF_000735185.1 Notothenia coriiceps
CCCATGACTGGATGCTACAACAATGTAGCTCTGGCACCGAGCGCTCGCCCTGCAGACTTCCCTCAGACTCCTTCAGAAATTCTTCATGCAAACATGTCCTCCCGAAATTCTTTAAGACATGCCCTTATCTCATTTGCTGGAAAAGAAACAAAGGGGCAGTGCAAAAATAAACAAAAACTTGAAGAAGAAAGCCTTAATTGTTGACACCTTTAGGACAACATGTTGATGAGTACGAGGCGGCAGGTTGAAAGAAGACATCTAATTATTCAAAGTTAAACTGCCTTCAACAGCAGCGATTGATTTCTTTAATCTGTGTGATATACCCTTAAACTAAGCTAAAAGCCTTGAATTGACCGACCTGCTTTATGCTTGACACACCATCAGAGATTTTGGGCGTGGATGACAAAACTGATGGCATGTTTGTGTCGTTTTCTGACAAATCAGTTGAGACTACGTAAAAGAGATCCAAGGAAGAAATGCCATGGGACGATAAAGAATCAGTAGGAAATAACATTTACCTAAAGCATTTAGTAGCTTTGGTAGTAGCTGTATCCTTCTGCGCAAATGCCAAAACCATTTCTACGTTTATCAGGAATAACTTGTCTCTTTTTTCACATAACAATACAACACAAACAACATAATATTTTGCTTATTGTACCTTAAATCCTCAGGTTCTTGGACATAACCAACACAAAGAACACAGAGGTTGTTGTGGGAGGCGCGTGGCTGGAACAATAAGGTCTGGTAGCCCTGCCCAAACCTTCAGTTAACACAGAAACAAACGTCTGGTATTCATTTACCTTTCTTCTACCCTTCCACCCCATTCCTTCATCCCTGCCTTCCTCCCTGCTTCCATCCCTCCCCTCTCTCACATGCTTGACCCTTTCTTTTGAACCTCACCAACAACCTTTCATGCGGTCATCAAATCAAGGGCCAAATGAGCAGATAGAGACGTGGGTTTGGAGCACCGGCTGCTAAATAATGTTAATATTTCCTTGCCCTAACAGAGGATAAACTGCTTTCTCACACTTTTTTTTTTCTCTCCACATAACAGCAACAGTGAAGGCTGCCTCGCTGCACACAGAGCGGCCGAGCGGCTCAGCTGCTGCTGCTGTCTCTTCCCCTCCAGCTCCTCCAGGATTTTCCCATGTTCATATCACTAGCCCTTGACTTTGTCACTCATGCAACAGCTGCTTGCTGATACCACAGCACAACTCCAGCCTATTGCTCTCCCTTCTCTCACTGCGCACACCAACAACAAAGGCATTGTTAATCCAGCCGAGTCCTTGGTGCAGAATGCAAGGACTTCTTGGGAGAGGTTGTGAACGTCAAGACAATAACTACATTTTTGCAGGAAAGAATCCCCCCAGATTGTTTGAAAATGGTGTCTCTTTGTGCTTTGGGAGGATCAACATCCTGAAGACTTTCACCTGGAATCACAACAAGCTGCTCAGACTAAAACACACCGAGCTTGAGGTCAAAGGAATCTCACGGCTGGGCTTACCAAACAAAAACCTTCTGGCATCTGAATAGTGGCACCGATCAGAACATCAATTTATCTCAAAACCAATCATTCCAAGAAAATCCAAGTTGTTGACCAACACTGCTACGATTTTTGCCAACTTATCAGTTAGTTGATTTAATCGACAGATCTATACTATTGAGCTTCTCCAAAAAGTAACATGTGTCACTTTAAATATTTTGTTTACCAGAGATTTGCTTGGAAATAAGTCACGAAGAATGAAAAAAAAATGAAAAATACATAAAATAGGGCTGAAGAAATCTTAGTCTCAAAGCCAAAAAGACAATTTTTTTGACTAAAAGGGGGCAGCCCTATTTGAATTAAAGTGATATGAGCAACCCAAAGCAACACAGTATATGCTTTGAGAAGCTACACAGTTAAGTGCGTGCAAAGTGATGGAGCTGCGGAATAACCCAATAACTCAAGCCATTCATGCAAATCTTGTTTAATCTATGAATCACATACCACTCCCAATAATGGACAAAAGGAAAGCAGCCTGTGTACATTGAGTGTGTCAAACAGCCACAGAGGTGATGCAAAGTTAACCATATAGTTCCCGAAATAACCCAAAAAGAAAAAGAAACCCCCAACAACCAAATATAGTGAACACCTGAAGAAACCATGAGCGCTGCTACTGTTGCTCTCTTTTCCTTATCTCTCCTGCAGATGTGACAGATGGCACAATGCACACAGATCTGCTGTCACTAATAATAAACACTGTGGGATGTTTTTTTGGGGGCAGGTGGTAAAACCTGATCATTTGATAGTCATATAATTAGCGTCCCAGGAGAGGAAATGTATCAAAGAGGAGCTGATTACAACATATTTTTACTCTAGTGTTTCCATGCTTTTGTCAAAGGATTTCACGCAGCACAAAGAGAAACTCGGGTTTCATACTTTAAGGCCCTCCTGAGAAATTGGAGAAATGTGACATCCCTTCATGGACTATCTATGCAGATGTAATGTGCAGTCTATACAGTCCAGACACCACATCAACTAATATTTTCAGAGTAAATTCTTTAGCCAACTTTTTTTGTGTTTATATTCCATTAATTATTATCCTTCCGTTCTCTTTGTGGTGTGTAAAATAGAAAAACTGTGTTTTGCTTCAAATTGAAATCCCCAAAACTCAAAAAATTAAATACACAATGTGTGCTCTGCGATGAGGAGGCGTGTGGCACAGTGGGGGTCACAGTTTCAAACCCCACTGCAGTCAGCATGTTGTTGTGTCCCTGGGCAAGACACTTCACACCAAATTGCTCCTGTGGGGATTGCCCACAGTATTGAGTATGTTAGTCGCTTTGGATAAAAGCGGCTAACAAGTGACATGTAATGTAATAATAACAATATTAAAGGGGCCCTATTATGCTCACGTTTCATATTTAGCTCCTCTACTGTGACATGTCTCCATGCTTTACCGTTCAAAAAGCTCTTTATTTTTCTCATACTGCCTGTGCTGCAGCACCTCTTTTCACCCTCTGTCTGAAACCAGAGCCCAGTCTGCTCTGATTGGTTAGCTAGGCTGCTCTGTTGTGACTGGTCAATCACGTTCAATGTGTACGAGCACTAGAAGCACACATTTTACAACGTGATGTCACTATGTTACGGAAGTAAAAAAGGACTACAATCAAGGCATTTCAGGCACGGAAAATGTGTGGGAGAGAAACTCCCTCTGAAGGGAACACCCCCAAAGCATAACAGGACCCCTTTAATAAAGAACTCCCTCAGAGAGAAGATGCATTACCAGCCGATGAGAAATACCTTAAAAATTATGACAGATGTAAAAACACACACACACACACACACACACACACACACACACACACACACACACACACGGCCTGATCTTCTTAGTGATCAGTGATAGAGACAAATGAGGGGGGGCCGACCAAGCGGCTCCCCTGGCAGACGTGCAGCTTCATTACAGCACCACACATGAATGTGCGCCATCCTCCCCACCAGCCCGCAATAATCTGATTCTTTTGGGAAACTGAGGTGTTGGACTGTAATTTATCGGCCGTATCTTTCAAGTCTCTCCCTGGGCTCCGCTGGTGGCGTCAGCCTCTGAGCCACTGTGTGTGTTTAACGGCTACATGTGTCGCTCCCTATCTCGCACTCTGAGTGGCACAAAGGTAAAAGGAAGCTTAACAGCCTGGGAAAAAGTTGAACAGTGTGAAATTACCTTGATCCAAAGATTCCTGCCACATACCAGCCCAATGAACCCATAACAGAGCAGGCACTCAGTCAGAGAGCCCTGCCTGCAGGGAACAGCTGAGACATTACAGAGGGGAGGGAGGTGGGAGGGGGGAAGGAGAGGGGAGGGGGGGCGCATATAAGGAGGCGAAAGAAAGAAAGAAAGAGAAATGGGAGCAGGAAAGAGGCCCACCTCCAGTCATCTCCAGTCTACAGTCAGTCGTAGGGGTCAGAGTATCTAATGTACATCCCATGATAACGCTGGACAAGTGCGAGGTGGGGTACCACTCTCTGTCGGGGAGGGTCTGCGCTCAGAGGCTCCTTTCGGGGGGTTCTGAGAGGAGCAGCTGTGGGCTTCCTGATGTTGACAAAATATAGTGGAAAAATGAGATGACCATGCTTGGAATTGATTCTAACGTTGACAATAAATCCTCAATGAGTCAGTCAGCCTGGAATAAAAGCTCGTTGACAAAACTTAAAAATTCACGCAAATTGCAATAGCTTTTATTTCTATTTGTTTGTTGACCTACTTGTCTCGGAATTTATTTGATGGTCAATCATCTACAGTAAATCAAAGCATTGACATTGTTTCACTTCACAAACTTGAACTGGCAGTGTAAAGAATGATTTCTACTTGATTTACTGCTTTCCCATTAAAGTTCTTCATTCTAATCTCCTTTACCATACCGCACTTTAATTCAATGAAGGTTTAAACCCTGCAGCGGTTAAAGCGAAAATTGTGATGCAGTAACATCATTCTCACTTTATTTGATGTGTCTTTTATTTATGCAAACATGTAATAATAAAGTAATAATAATATCAAAAATCTATCCAAATTGTAATAAACATTAGTGGTTACTTAAAATAACAAAAACATCTTGCAATCATCACACACTTATTTCCTCTTAACTTTATTTGGTTCATGCCCAGTTAGATGAAAATGTAATTAGTTCTGCATATTCTAACAATAAATATAGATCCTTTCACAGTCTACTTCCTGTTGCATGTATGTGAATGACTTCAGGAAGTAGTCATAGACCAAAGCTGTTGCCAAGCAATGCAAATATGTGACATATTAACAAGAAAGTAACAAAAGTAAAAAATAAGGATCCAAATGGAGTCATCTGAAAATAAAAGAGGTCTAATAAAACATCTACAGATTTACAATAAAATGGGAGACATTTTTTCGTTTATTTTAATTAAATTAGGCTTTTTTAATTTGATCAAATATGTTTACTTTTCACTTTATCTAACGATAGATACATTTCATTATTATTGAATATTTAATGGTATCTGTATGCATTTGTAGAATATATTTTCTTATTATTATGTCACATTTTGATCAACTCTCAAAATGAGGAACCATTGGTTGGATGCTCACACCAACGAATAAAGCCCAAATCAAACGATGAAATTGAATGTTTCAGAGAATGTCTGTCCTGTGACCCTGTTTGGGTTTATCTGGGAAATAAAGGCCATCCTAGGTCTGAAACCATTCGTGTGAATGATGGCAGAGGGAGGTTGGTGTGATTCTCTCAGACACAACAATGGAAGGATACATTTTGTGTTGGCAGACGAATCAAACAGCCCCGCTATTTCCCTGCATTTTAGTCACTGCCTTTACAGTATATTTTTACATCCCATGGCATTCTAATACAACTTATCACATGGCAGACACAAATCACTTATTACTGTGAATGTAACCATACTTCCTGAGAAAGCTAATTAGCGATGCAAATATTTGACGATTCAAATTGATGAGATAAAAAATGAAAATTATTTTATTTGTCATTGGTAGGAGCGGAATTATCCACAGAGATCACTTCAAAAATCAGTATTTTTGCAAATATTGCAAGGGAATAGGAAACTAAATAATTAATATGATAATTCAGTTTGATCTGTTTTTACATTTTTCAATATCTTCGGTTTCCCTTTCACAAATGAATATATGTTACGCATTGTTTGCATAGGCTACTGTATACAAAACTTAAGAGATTAAAAAACTTATGTTTGATTTGATGGTCAAAGTAATTTTCTAAATTCAAAATTGTTATAAATCTTTCTTTCTTCATCATTCTTCAATTGTGAGAAAATCCTATTGTGAACCTATAATCATGAATTGAATCCAATCATGATTTGGGTGAATTGCTACACAGTAGACATTCATCTGTGAACAAGAGAGAAGAAAAAAACAACATTTGTTATTATTTAATATTTGAAATGTTCTATGTTGGATTGTAAAGGAAAACCCACTTCTTAAATGGAAAAGAAAGCTTTTAAGTAACTGTGTCAAATTCTGTTTATTTACAGTTGTGGAAAATGTTGTCAGATTCTTTACTTGAGTAAAAGTGTTGCATTGAGAATGGTACTAGGAACATTTACTTAAGGTATTTGGATTCAAAGTACTCATTGTAGAAAAAACTAAGAAAATATGAATATGAAATACTTTTAAATAGTTTTAAGAAAAAGCAGCAAATCTTCACATTCAAGAAGCTGGAAGTGTGACATATTTTTTAACATGAACATTCTTAGCAGAATTGCTGCCAATACATTTTCTGTGAACCCACTTTTGGTTTTAGTTACTTAAATATAATATTGGATGGTTTAATCTATTCCAAATAATAATCATTTTAGTTTCTCTTTAGTGTTGTGTGTTCAAATCTGAATTTATAAAATAACTTAACTTAAATAATGCCTCCAAAATGTAGAAGTATAAAGTATTAATAAATGAAAAAATACTCCTGTAAAGTAAAAGTTCCACACACTTGTACTTAAGTACAGTATTTAAACTAAATGTACTAAGTTACTTTCATCCACTGTGTTCATATTCATTGCAGTGTTGAGTCATTCATGAAGAGAAGTATTGGTCAAAAGATAAAGTGAAGTTAAGATAAGAAGAAGGAAAACCGCGCTGGTAATTATGTTTCTTGGTTTATTTTGGGTATAATTTTTTTTCATCCAACAAAAGTATTTAAAACACAATTGAACATGTTGTCCTCCCCCATTATCACTAAGGGGAATCCACTTCTGCAAATGACACTTCCTGGGTGAATCATAGAGCTGAACAAAGTGGCATTAAGTAACAAAAACCCTGAAGACAGCTGGAGGAGGAAAACTCGTTTCAGGGTCAGAATGGAGCAGTTCCTGTGTTTGCTGGTTGCACCTGTTTGTTGTGATGAGTTTATTCTTATCAGAATATCTGCTGTGCCTCTGCAGACTCTCTGGGTTTGGAAGTGTGACAATTGTTACACTTAATTAATGAAAGCTGCTACGAGTGTGTGCTGGAGAGACTGACTCTCACAGCGCCGGATACGAGCGGCGGTGCACTTTGTGCCACATGTAGAGCAGTGTAACCTGAGAGCTGATGGAGAGTGTGCCATCAGGTTCATCAGGTGCAGAGCCCTTCTGCTGTAGCACTGTCACGCATTGTCAAATTCACTGCCGTTATACGTGCAAACACATACATACAGTATGTCATTATGCAAAATGCACAGACTCACTGTCTGCTGCATACAAACACAGAGCGACAAACAATTATTGACTTTGATTAATTTCTTTTCACCACTGTATTACATTTTTTGTTCAATGACAACAAGCTCTACTTGTTCAAAGCAGATCAGTTATGCACAAGGATGTGTGTACTACAGACCATGTTTTTTATTGTACCACAATATTTAAATAATATCCAACATTAGCTGAATCAGAATAATAAGGAGCCATTAACGCATGGGCGTCGCTTTGTTAGTAAAAGTAGTGGGGAAAATGTTTTCAGATTTAAAAACAACTACTGCATTTAACACCCCCTGCAAACAATACATACATATTTATATACGTATACAGTGTGCTGTATATACATATACATGACAACTAGTGCAGTAACTAATATTAAACGTGGGGTTACCAGAAATACACCCAGGGAGTGAGAACAGTCCCTCCAGATTGCACACGTTTTATTGTGCAGCCTTTCTAATTCTTAGTGCACACTATTTTCTGAACATTTTAACAAGTCGTGGGGATAAAATTGGCCATTTCCAACAGTGGAGGGGACATGTCCCCAGCGTCCCCAGTGTAAATGACTCCTATGCATTAACGCTCCGGCTGAGACTTGTCTTCCGCACGGATAGCACACCTGGAGCACTGTAGATTCAGAGTTTATTTGCCTGATGTTTGTAGACTTAACCCTCCTAAAGTCTTCCGGTCCGGTTTTAACTGCTATTACATTAATACAAAAGCCATTAATCATCACCAAATGTCATTTAACACCCTTTCAAACAGTACATATTGTATCAGACTACTGGTATACACAGTGGCAGCTGGCCCATAGGGGCGCTAGGGGCGCCACCCCACCTCTTCCCACATTAAAAATAAAAATAAAAAATGCATTTAAAAAAAATAACATGTTTTTTATTTGAATTTTTAATGAACAAGGTAAATATTATATAATTGGTATCAGTAAAATGTATAATCTACAATAAAATCTCGTTTAAAATTGTGTTACGATGTCTAAAGTTACTGATAAGTCACATGTTTCCTGCCTGGCCTTGCCCGTGTATCATTACCCTCTCTCGTCTGGGCGCTAAGAGAGGAGTCCTCAACCAGTGCAGCAGCAGCCACTAGCAGCTGACTGTTGCTATCTGTAAGCTATGGCTCCGAAACATCATTTCAGCCAATCAGCGTCGTCAAATCTGATGATCACCGGGCGCCAATGTCAGCGCCCGGTGCAGGGTTATGGATAGAAAGGATCCGTCTTGTGTAAAACTCTCGCGAGAGTTTGCGAATCACATGGCTGAATGTTTACGTTTGGCAGGCAGCCTTTCAGTTACGATCGTTAACATCAGTGGGCCACAGCAAATGATGGTGAGAAGCTAAACTATCTATTAATTATGTCAATTACAGGGAGTGTAATTGTAACTGTGTGTGTGACTAGCTGGATGCAAACAGGTAAACACTGTCTTTTGTTTCCCATGCTTGCTCTTCAAACAGCCGGGGACAGATATGTGCCCGTGATAAACACACACACACACACACACACACACACACACACACACACACACACACACACACACACACACACACACACACACACACACACACACACACACACAACACACACACA
>NW_011337165.1:0-2147 GCF_000735185.1 Notothenia coriiceps
CGCTGGTGCATTAATGGGAAACCCTTAATGTTTGAGCACCCTCTATGAAACGTCAAGCTACCCCACAGCACCCCCTAGAGAAAATCTCTGGCGCCGCCACTGGCTCCTTCGCCTGTGAAACCCTTGCTGCTGGTCCAGATTACCCCTAGGTCTGGTGCCGGTAACAGTAGCTTGTGAATTTACTCCAGGTGGAACTAAAGTCTGATTTAACACCTGGTTATATTTCCCATCATTCATCCACATCTGTAAAGTAAATAAAGGTATTACATACATGTAGTGGAGTAGAAGTACACCATGTACCTCTGAACTGTAGAGGAGAAGAAGAACAAAGTAGCAAAACATTGAAATACTTAAAGTACAAGTATCTCAAAATTGTACCCAAGTATAGTACTTGTTGAGTTTATGAACTTGGTTACTTTACACCAGTGGCTATAAAGATAGAAAGACTAAGTCTTGCACAGAGGCATGAAAATGCATTTTCAAAATGCTCAACAGTCCTGCCAAAATTATAAACTGACTGCTACACAATTAAAATAAATGCTTTTATATATTTCTATTTTTAGATGTGACTCTTTGGCGTTTCTGTTATTATTGACACTGCTGCTTTAGTTGTTCTGGCTGCTAAAATCCTCTGTTATTCCTCCTTTTAAAGCCGATATTCCGTGGGGTGGCTCGGATCCTTGTCACCTTTTTCATACTTGATGAGTTTGCATCCCTGTTAAAGTTTAAGAAGACTGATCAGTGTTTATTTGTTACAGCGTCGGCACCTGCAAAGAAGCAGTGTGTGACAGCACTTTACTCCTCAGAGGCAGCGAGGCAGACTGTGGGGGGGCAGCTGCCCCACTCACAGAGGACGGTGACACTGCCTCTGATCACCATGGAGCAGCTGATCTAAACTGCCTCCTCCAGCCATAATCAGGATGCTTAGTTTACAAATCAATACAATTGCTAAGAGCAATTTTAATGTGTAAAAAATCATTGAAGCAGTTTTAAAAGCAGTCATGATGTTGGTTAAACTCCGGGAACCAGAATCAACACCAGAAAGGTTTAGTTAGGGGAAGCTAATGAACTGGCAGCTGAGTGAATAAGTAACTCATTATTAATCGTTTCTGTGAGTCCTCCATGCCTCGGATATTTGAGATGATTTTGTGTCGCCTTATTACCATGTGATTGTTTTTATACTGCATCTTCCATTTGTATCAAAAGTAATGTATTATTAATGTTTTTATTACCATGTTGTTGATTTCTTCTTGTTTGAATCTGAGTGTGATGTGTGTTTGTCAGTGATTCCCACAGTGGGGTCTGATACAATTTATTTTTTTAATTATCATGATATTTAAAGAATGTTACAAGATACTTTCTCGTTCAGTTAAGAACATGTCTGAAATACGTGTCTAGAAAGATGCCTTTTCATTAGATGTGCTTTTGGTATTTTGATACAGTGTTACTCTCAGCTTGCTAACTGAATTGTATAATGGGTGTTCTGTGATGAGATGGAACAAAATAAAAGGTTTTTTATATCCTTCTATTAGATTTATCTTGTGTTGTTCTTTCATTAGAGACTATAGCACTGTAAACAATAAGCTACGTGAAGTTGGTCCAATAAAGGAGGGGTCCCGGGTATATTCTGTAGCTTTTGTACACAAAGATGAATGGTCGTCTGAAAATTATAAAATTAGTTGTGGTGTTCCCCAAGGCTCAAGTTTAGGTTGTCCACCTTTATTAGGCAAGTTGTATTTTGGGGGATTATTTTAATTATTGAACAACTACAGTGCTCTTGGTCAATCCAAAATGTTAATAAACCTCAAACCTGAATATATATCCATCCCCACCCGCACCAATCACCGGACCTGGGGGGACAGAGCCTTCTCCGTCGCTGCCCCCTCCCTCTGGAACTCACTCCCACAACCCATCAGAGACTGCACCGACCTCACCACCTTAAAAAAACTCACAAAAACTCACCTCTTCAATCTGGCTTTTCATGTGGGATTGTTTTTGTATTATTTGACTTTAACTTTAACTATATATTTATTTGTTGTTCCTTTCTTCTCTTTTCTTTTTTCTTCACTATTATCTGTAAAGCGTCTTTGAGCACCTGTAAAAGCGCTAACAAATTAAATCTATTATTATTATTATTATTATTATAT
>NW_011337166.1:0-1117 GCF_000735185.1 Notothenia coriiceps
TGGAATGAAATAAAAACTTACGGCCAGAGCCTCTGTGTGGAGGACGGCGTTTGCGGAGTATTTCATTATCTGCGAGGATGTCCATGCAGTCCGGAGGCAGGCGGTTATTAAAGGAGTGGAGATCTGACAGGGAGTAGAGTGGCTTTTCCTTCGCTACTCCACAATTAGAACACAAAACAGGACAGATTTAGTTTCTATGGAGATAACAACGTACGAGCTCGCAGTACCATCCACAGTAAAATAAACAAGGCCATAAACAGATAAGATATGAAATAACCGTCATGGCAGGAGAAAGAGAGGAAGAGGGAAGATAGGAAGAAAGTCCATGGACTGACATGCTACATAAATAGTAAGTGATGTTTTATCATCTATTGATTCAAATTTCCAACGTCTAATTACTTATTGTCAAAGAAACAAACAAAGTCATACAAATTAAACTGAAGTTTGTTAGATATCGCATGTTTGTGGTTCTTCGGTATAGGGCTGAGCCAAATGATAGCAAATGCAGTCAGTAAAGCTAAATGAAAAAATAAAGACTAACCAAGACCAGACAACAATAAAATATAACAGAATGTATCAAATTAAATCGAAGACAAAATATTCCACACACTTCCTGGTGTTAAATGTGAGGAATGAAACTAACCCCTAACCCTAAACCTAACCTAACATTTAAACATGTATTAATACCTATTATTTAAAAACAGTTTCAGTTCTGTTTGCTTTTACAGTGTTAAAACTCCCTGAGAGTTTGCTCTGTAGCATTATATACAATTGCTTATCCTAATGTGGCTTATTTTATTCTATAATCTCACACATTTCTTGAATTTGAAAAATAATTTAATAATAAACATACATTTTCAAATAATATATTCTATTTATTTTCTTTATTTTTTTAATCATAATACTAATAAACTAATAAAATGTACTTACTAATAATACTTAATTGTTTTCGGCATAGGCGTGTGCTGCAATGGAAATGTGCTGAAACATTTTTGATGTCTTTGTTATAACAAAATCCACTTTTTTTAAATGTAATTTTATATATTTATCAAATTCCCTACGTGGATTGTTATATGTTTTCCTTCATTTAAAAGCAAAGTGAAAGTCAAGCATGCAT
>NW_011337167.1:0-1674 GCF_000735185.1 Notothenia coriiceps
GTGTATATCAGTATGTAGTGTCTCTACTTTAAAGAGTCCTCTCCTGCTGATGTTCAGGTGTATATCAGTATGTAGTGTCTCTACTTTAAAGAGTCCTCTCCTGCTGATGTTCAGGTGTATATCAGTATGTAGTGTCTCTACTTTAAAGAGTCCTCTCCTGCTGATGTTCAGGTGTATATCGGTATGTAGTGTCTCTACTTTAAAGAGTCCCCTCCTGCTGATGTTCAGGTGTATATCAGTATGTAGTGTCTCTACTTTAAAGAGTCCTCTCCTGCTGATGTTCAGTTGTATATCAGTATGTAGTGTCTCTACTTTAAAGAGTCCTCTCCTGCTGATGTTCAGGTGTATATCAGTATGTAGTGTCTCTACTTTAAAGAGTCCTCTCCTGCTGATGTTCAGGTGTATATCAGTATGTAGTGTCTCTACTTTAAAGAGTCGTTGATGTTCAGGTGTATATCAGTATGTACTGCCTGTGCTGCAGCACCTCTTTTCACCCTCCGTCTGAAACCAGGGAACACCGGGATTTCAGCCTTTGCAGACCATTTACATGCACTAAAATCTAAAGAACAAACTACAGGAAAGGGAAAACCCCAACAAGCATAATAGGCCCTTTTAAAGTATATTAAACACAGTAAATAAAATGAAAATACAATTAAAACAAGCCAGAATAGAAAAAGACAGCCATGATGTATAAGATTAAAGTTACAATGTTTTTTTTAACAGCTGTTTGCGTGTTTTATGTCTGACGTGTGTTTCTGAAAATGCTTCATCAGGAGAGATGGTGCTGAACGTTGTAATGTAACACCTCCTGCTGACTCAGCACCACAGAGGGATTAGCTCCTATTTTAAATGACATCTCTGGGAACTATAACACAGTAAGCTGGCAGCTCCTCTCTGTGTAAGAGGGTTTCACATTGTTGGAGAAACATAACAAACACTCATCTCAAAATTGAAAAAAGACAGATACAAACTTCGTTATGAATCAAAGCGTATTCCTTTTAATTTTTTAATGCACATTCAGTTTGTTTGCATGACCCAAAAGAAAAGTTACGCAACCTTTTTTTTGAAACCTTGTCATTATTTCTGAGTCAACAATGCATCTTCACCTGTTGGTCCTTTACCTGATGTAACAGCTACCTCTGCTGGTAGCAACATGGCATTTGACACTTTTACTTAAAATGATTATGTATATATAAATATATTATTCTATTTTATTTAATATTTTTTATTCACATTATTAATTTCTTTATTTTACTGTTTTATTTTATTTGATCATTTATTGCAATTATTTACTTTAACTTTTAAGTTTAGTTCATTTTATCTTTTATTGGACATTTTAAGTTAACATTTTTATCGCATATTCGTACTTATGTTTATTTAAATAATTAATTATGTTTTATTTATTTGATCTTTTATTGCACATTCTTGCTTTAAATATTTATTTATATTTTATTTTATTTATATTTTATTTCATTCACCTTAACTAGATTGAAGCCAGACCCGATTTCCCCCAGAATGACTTTAATAGATTATTGATAGTTATTCTCTCTGCAGACTCGTGTGCTGAGAGTCCGTGTCTCAACGGAGGAACTTGTGTTGACGGTGAACCGACGATCTGCATCTGTTTACCCGGTTACCATGGGCTCTCCTGCTGATGTTCAGGTGTATATCAGT
>NW_011337168.1:0-1654 GCF_000735185.1 Notothenia coriiceps
GTTTTACTCAAAATACCAACCCATTCTAGCCATGCCTCATATCCCTTTATTTCACTTCCTGTTTCAAAAGTGCTGATTTGGGTATAAAGCTTTAAAAAAAAAATGATGAAACGCCGTATCATGGATTATCAAGGATTATTTCTGAATCAGTATGGAGCTCAAAGGCTTTCTCTCTTGCCGGTTATACCACAAGGTGAGTTCCTTTTTACTTCCTGCTTCTTCACACACATGCTCTCCAGTACAGGTTAGCTCTGAGTGTTAGCGATGCTAATGTAAACACCGACCATATTACGTCCAAAACAGTCGGGCATTGTTTCTGATAGCAACGTTTCTGATAGGGCCGGTCCACATTTCAGATATTACGTCATATCGGACGCAAATCTGGATCAGCTCCGTTGTTCCCCCGTTTTTAGAGATTTGGGTACGGAGGAAAAGAGAGAGGGTTTTATTTTCTGACGCTGCGTGAGTTCCCCGACACACCGGGGACACATCTTTATTTATAAAAGACATCAAAAAGTGCAGTTTGCATGATAGGTCCCCTTTAAGTACATTTGGAAGCTCATACTTCTTTACTTTTATTTGAGTGACGAAGTTTATTCAGTATTTCTACTTTCACCAAAGTATCTTCAAACACGAGTATCTGCACTCCTACTCGAGTAAAAGATGTGTGTACTTTTGCCATCTCTGTCAAAGGCCCTGAGATAGTGGTTATGAATCGGCTGTGTTTCCATGTGACGTTTAAGGACACTGGGTTTATTTGGGAAGCAGAGATGAGACATGGAGCTAATTTGCAGAGCGAGATTAGAGCGTTCAGTTTCAGGACGGCTGAGGGGGACAAATGTTGTTTCATGTTTCACGTTGTCATTGATAATCGTTCCCGAGACCCTGATGAATTCTCTTTAATTAGTTTGATAAAATGTTAAGTGTCCTTATTATTCACAGTGGGGTCTCGTGAGCCTCTAACATCATTTCATTTTGTCCCAACTTCCAAAGGTCCCTCTGCTAGCATAGTGTCATTTATCAGAGTCAAGTTAATTGTGTCACGTTTGGTGTAATTACTGTTAACAAATGAGGCGAAGGTCAAGACTCGTGTGTTTAAAGCCTCCCACCGGCGGAGGATTTATTTAGGTTTTCTAAACTCTGCGGGGGAGATTGAGCTTCTGCCAACAAAAGAACATTTCTCTTTATATGTTGTATCACAATATTCTGCTCAGTTTCTTTATATTTATTACATAAAGTCAAAGCTAATATGTGGTTATAGTATTTTAAAGGTCACCTATTATTTAAAATCCACTTCTCCATGTCTCTTCTACATCAACATGTGTCCCCTCTTCTTCATGTCTCTTCTACATCAACATGTGTCCCCTCTTCTTCATGTCTCTTCTACATCAACATGTGTCCCCTCTTCTTCATGTCTCTTCTACATCAACATGTGTCCCCTCTTCTTCATGTCTCTTCTACATCAACATGTGTCCCCTCTTCTTCATGTCTCTTCTACATCAACATGTGTCCCCTCTTCTTCATGTCTCTTCTACATCAACATGTGTCCCCTCTTCTTCATGTCTCTTCTACATCAACATGTGTCCCCTCTTCTTCATGTCTCTTCTACATCAACATGTGTCCCCTCTTCTTCATGTCTCTTCTACATCAACAT
>NW_011337169.1:0-4513 GCF_000735185.1 Notothenia coriiceps
AAACGATTACAATTTTTAATCCGATTAATCACAGCTTAAAAATTAATTAATCATGATTAATCACCATTCGAACTATGTCCAAAATATGCCATTTCTTTATATTGTTGTGGGAATGGAAAGATAAATGAAAGAAGGCGGATATATCCATTGTTTATTATAACATTGTTCTGTGTGTCAAAATGAAAGACAGCCCACACACCGATCAATCATCAAACCGTTCGGTCTTATTTCATTACGTGTTGATTTCTATCAACACGTAATGTTGTATCGATGTATATAGAGATGTACTACAGCAAAAGTATTCTCCGTCAGGACTTCCTGCAACAACACCACGCCGTTATCTTGATTCTGATTGGCCAGAAGACATTATCAAAGATGTTCTATTGAGAAGACGATCACTACGGGACGAAAGTTTTCAAAACCGTTTCTAGTCTTCGGTATTTCAAGACAAGTGGCTACTGAAATCAATCTTGCTAACTGCTGTCTGTGCAATTTACTCGGCGCGAGTTGGCGGACTTTATGTTGCTTACTTTAACATCATTTTTCAAGGTGGGGCTAAGGTGGTGCTATAAGCCATTTCTTGGTATGGGTGTAGCCTACCCCAGCCATACCCCAGCGCTGCCGCTGGTGGGATGTATGGGGCGGGCCATTCTGCTCATGCGTTAAATGCGATAAATATTTTAACGCAATTAATTCAAAAAATTAATTACAGCCGTTAACGCGATAATTTTGACAGCATTAATAAAAATATGTATGCAAGAATAACAAACAGGTTTAATTACAAGTAGGTTTAGACATATCAGGAATAGGCTTTGGTGTATAATGTTGCAGACGTAAACACAGTCAGAGGAAGTGGGTTTTAAAATATGAGCAAATATGGAACTAATAAAAAGCTATTTTATATACAGTTTAAAAGCCTGGAAACGACACATTCAGCTGGCTTTTGATAGTAGCTTGAAAATAAAGAAGGTCCTTTCAGGGTTCTTACAGCATTGAATTAATTGATTTAAACGAAGTGTCTTAAAATAATATTATAAAAATGGCAGACGCAGAGAGTAAGATTTTATGAATCACGTTTTTCTGACGTTGGATTGTTACATTTCTGTCTTTTTAAAATAGTTTACCAGTTTCCTCTCACACTCACTTCCTCCTGATCCATATAGTGGAAAAACTGTGCAGACACTGGTCTTAGGTTTAATTTTTTGTATTTTTCTTTCTGTTTTTTTTATGTTTTATTCTCTGTCAAAGCGTCTTTGAGTTTTTAGAAAAGCACTATATAAGTGTCATGTATTATTATTATTATTATTATTAATTCCAAGCGCCCATATAAGCTTCTTATACTGATGTTTAAAAGCTTTGTGTGTTCTTCACTTACTGAGCGTCTGTCCTCCTCTTCCTCTGTGTCTCCAGGTGCGGCAGCTGCAGGAGGACGCCGTCCGTCTGCAGTCGGCTTACGCCGGAGACAAAGCCGACGACATCCAGAAGAGAGAAGGAGAGGTGAGCACAGAGACAGACTATTCACTTTGGATTCAATCAGTAGCTCTGAGTCTGACGGTTCCTGCTGCGGGAGATGTTTTTATAAATCTATATATATTTCAGTATGTTTCTGATAGTCCTTCTCTTACTGGTTGAATTGAAAGTGATCTGCACTGATGTTTGAAAAGGCTCTCTGTTACTCACGCATGCTGCAACGCTGCTGCACTAATTTTGCCCTTCCTCCGCCCTGAAATATTCATTTTCTTAGCAAAGAAATGGGCTCAGATTCCCAGATTAAAGAATCCTAAAATAGGTTTAATGATATGCGTGTCTGAGGCTGTTTAAAGATGCAAGAACATGGAGTATTGTTCATGAAAATCTGTTATTTTATTCATAACCCGACAACAGGTTTCAGATCTTATTAAATCCTACAGGGCATGGTCAAAATACAGGGAACACTATAGAGTTTCCTCATTGATGTTTTTGTACACAGTAGTGCTTATAATATCCTTATAAATGCCCTTAAGGAA
Source organism: Notothenia coriiceps (assembly GCF_000735185.1). Lineage (NCBI taxonomy): Eukaryota > Metazoa > Chordata > Actinopteri > Perciformes > Nototheniidae > Notothenia > Notothenia coriiceps. The sequence goes on from NW_011337169.1 coordinate 2,007, forward strand.
ATGCACTTTCTTTCAATAGAAACTTTAGTTAAAATGTCTCTCCAAATCTTATCTGGTTTATAACCATCGTCATTAATTTGCAATGTGACTGACAGTTATATCACTGTCAACATTGTGAATACTTTAAACAGGTTTTTAAACAGGTCAGACCTTTTTTTTGTTAACTCAGATTAAAGTTAAGATTTGTTTTTGTCTTCCTCCGAGTCAAATAAGAAAGTATACAAAATCCAGTTTTTGCACATTTTCCATTTCATCAGGATTTTCTCTTTTTGCTGAGTCGACTGTTTTTAAGAAGTGAGCACCACGTTTTTTGTCTTTTTGTTTTATTGTTATTCTTTGTACAGAAAAGTGTCTTCTACCTGTGTCTTCATACATCATGGTACATTTAGACCTTAGATAGAATCTGCAAACAGAAGTAGATGTTTGTAAAGAATAACAAAAGTTCCACGTTGAGGTGCAGAGTGTTGCTGAAGACCCACACTGAGTGTTTTTGATGGCGTTGTGTTTTGACCATTCCCTGTATGTCCGTTTCCATCCTCTCTGTCCCCCCCCCAGAGGAGAAAGGGAGAGGTGAGACTCTGTTTACCCAGAAAAACATCGGCTTTGCATCAGTGTTCATTTTGGCTGCAGTATTAGGCCTTACTCTAATATTTCGACTAAAATGTTGAAGTTTTAGTGACATTTTAGTCGCTTTCATGCAGTACAGCTGACCTGGTGATTTGGAAATACTCGTCGGGTTTGTTTTTGTCCTCCTAAGGTCAGTGTGTGGGTGGATGTTTGCAGAGAAGATATCATCAACTATTTATGATTGCCAACTCTGCCAATAAGCAGTAAACTCCACCCGTCTGGGCCTCAGAGGAGGGTAAAACAAACACTACTAGTAGTTTGCAAATACAGATTGGGTCTGTCAGTCAGTGAAAATGTAGGGCTTCAGCGTCTAGCTTTTTAAAGAGTTAAGTCAAATGTATTTGTTCACATTTGCTTAACAGTAGTCGCTTTTTAGCCTGCAAAGTATCGCTTTTAGTCCCCTGCAAAACACGAGTCCATCGGCTTTAACCATGTCTCAGTGTCACATGGTTCTTTGGATAATAACAAAACTGAGAGAGGGGTAAGAAGACTCGAATCTACTGATTATTTTTCTGAATGCAATCAGCAAGGCCGTCAAAATGTAGGCATTCATTCTGGAGACATCTGCAGCAGCGCCTCTCTGAGTTTACTGGTGTTGCTGCCTTTGGCTTTAAAATGATGTTTAATTCTCCAGTTTTTTTTTTATTGAGGTTAAATCCAGTAGTAGTTATACACTCAGACTCGCACTTTGGGGCTCCATTTAGCTGCAAATTGTATTAAAAGTGTATGTCAAGGTAAAAGAAAACTGTAAAAAAAATTAATTAGTTCAGTATCTTCCTAAGGTATAGAAATAATCATTACAAGTCTCCACATGTCACCAGCTGATATTGAGAGCGAATATCTGATCTACTAAAAAACTGAAAATCAGTCAGAACAAATCCATCTCTCATAAGCAGCCCTGCTCACTGATACTCTTACACAGCCAGAGATATTAATATACATATAGATATGAGAGCATTATTGTCCTGTTGCCTTCTTGAGTCTCTGCCGTCAGCGCATTGTTTATAATTTGCTTTATGCTATTTATTTATTTCCCCGGGCTGTAGCACCTGTGCTAGACGCTGCCTCTGTTACATGACCTTTAAAGTGTTAAGTATTTGACAGTATATGTGACCCGCTCTATCGAAATCAGTCGGAAGTCGAAACGGCTCATTTCAAAATAAATGTGGATTTGAGTGTTTTGTTTGATTTTAAATAAACAAAGTCTTGGCTTTCAGAATATGAAAAGTTTATTTCCAAAATCACACGATAAATACATGTTTGAAGCTTGTAAGGGGAAGAAGACAGCTCTCACTCGCACCCTGCTGTTCCGCAGCGCCGCCCCCCCTCCCTCCGGCTGACATTATGATTGTAATGCTTATAGTAATCATAGATAACACGGCAGGGTCCGTTACAGTTTGTTTTCATCTGATTTCAAATAAACAAAGTCTTGGCTTTCAGAATATTAAACTTGTTTCGGCAAATTCAGATGATAAATACAACTTTGAAGCTTGTAACGGAATAATTACAAGATGAGAACGGAGTAACGTAACGTCACAGCAGGCATAACAACAGCCGGTGTTTCTCGTGGGGGTTTTCCCCGGGAAACAAACACAATATACGCAAACGCAAAATTACACACACAAACACACACACACACTCGCGAGCTTCCCCCAGACCAGTAATCCAAACGAAAATATTTTCCCTCCGTACTACTTTGATCATTTGCTAATAACCAATCAGATCGATGGATTCCAGAGAAGAGGAAACTTTAAAGGCCTTTTCTCAAAATCATGACTCGGTGACAGTTTTATATAATGTGACATATTTTGCTTGATATTTGGAGTAAAAAAATAATCCTGATATCATTGGAAAGCTAGGACTCTCCTCTTTCCAACAGT
>NW_011337170.1:0-80706 GCF_000735185.1 Notothenia coriiceps
CTTTTACTGTCCTATAGTACACATTGGAATGATTTCTTACTTTATTTTTGACAACTATAATAAATAGATAAAGGTGTGCTCTCTCTGTCTCGCTCGCTCACAGAGGCTGTGTGCTCCTCCATGGCGATGACGGCTTGCGTTAAAAACAATAAAAAACATATTTGTAAAGTGGGGGGACACAAACGGGATTTCGAAAAGTGGGGTGGACATGTCTCCTCCTGTCCCCAGTGGAAATTACGCCATGCGTATGTGTGCGTCAAGTGCAATAAATATATGCAAGTTGCAACACACACACAGTGAAACTCTGCCCCTCATGTGTTGTATAGGCTGGCATGACTAGGCTGTGTTCAATGGGGCTGATGTGTTGTGTAGATCCTGCCAGAAGGAGAATCACGGTCAAACTCCTTATGAAGCGGTGAGGTGCCGCTCCACGTTGCTTTTCTTCCCGACTGTAACGCTGGTCCCGCAAATCAAGCAAGAACGTGATTGGTCGATATTCATTGTGGAGGAGGGGGGAGGAGGGGTTTTAGATAGATATAGAGTTGTAGTAAGTAGATAGGGTTCGCTATGATTGAGGTTTCATTTATGCATTGGGTAGATTATTTTAATTACATTCCCTTTTTTTTTGGTGTATTTTTTACATTTTGGATTTGCTTGGCGAGCTACTTCTTGAGGGCTTGCGAGCTACCGGTAGCTCGCGATCGACGTGTTGTAGACCCATGGTGTAGGGGTAGGGGGTAGGGCGTGGTTTGGGATTGGGCCTCAGAGTTTAAAGCCTCTTCTCTGTCCTCTGTCTCACGGCCGGTTGGTGTGTAGGCTGAGCATGATGGAGGTTTGGAGGTTGTTACTGGTGAAAAGGATTGAGAAGGCCCTCCAAAGTCCTCTCTTTGTGATTATTACGTTCTGCTCTGAGGCTCCAGGAGAATCAGAGTAAGACTTAAGAGACTGCAGCATAGACTCCTTATAACACTGAAGCAATCACTCAGTCTCTGCGTTTCCATGATGCTGATGGATTACAATCAACCTTATGATTACCATACAAATCAAGCTTCTTGAAAGTACTTCATCTTTTGTTTTTTTGCTTCACTTTTTACAAATTATTCCCTTTATTTCAGAGATGTTTTGACGGACGGAGCACAAGCAATGCAGCTGCTTGTTGTTAGAGCAGATTAAAAAAGTGATAGAGATATCAGCAGCATGGGAATTTGTTTGAAACGATCCTCGCCAACTTGTGGCTGCAGAACAATCTGATTTACAAAAGCTGCTAGGGTGAGATTTTAGTTTCTTCTAGAAAGTCATTCTTCTCCTGCCTGCAAGATTGTAGGAAAAATGCTGCAAAGTGGCGGATTTAGAGGGAAATTGCATCATTTGGCTAAACCAGCTGTTTACAATTTATGTTTTCTTTATCTCTAAATATCCCAAATTATGTTCTGTAGCTCTCGAAACTAATAAGAAAACATTGACAATATGTGTTGAATTTTCCTTTCCTTTATTCTGTTTCATGGTGTAAATATATTGGTAAAGCAATTCCTGCAGCAAAATTCCTACAATATTGTTCGAATATATATATAATTGATAAAAAATAAGAAATATTTGTTCATCTCTATATTGCCTATAGGGATATCATTATACCAGTGATGTTTGATCAACACGTTTCATTGGGCCAATCGAATGGCTCGTTACAATAGTCCAATCAAATAGCTCTTTTCAAAACTCTGGCATGACATGTACTTGAAGTACTCCTGAGTCTATTTTCGCCCGAGAGCCAGTTTTTTTTTGTTGGGGTGTTTGCAGTCTCAGTTTGACTGTATGTGCGGAATAAATACAAACATAACCAGGAGGCCTTTGCTCTCCACCTCCTGCTGACAATGGACATTGTTTTGAAGACCGCTTGAGCCAGAAAAGACCGGGAGAGAAGGCTGGAGGTGGAAGATTCAGGGAGGAAAAGATACAAGGGGGGGTATTCTCCCTGCCAGGACCTGCTGTTTGGGCACAGTAAGTCTAGGACGCTGTCTGGGGCCTGTAAGGGGGGAGGAGGCAGTGTGTGTGTGTGTGTGTGTGTGTGTGTGTGTGTGTGTGTGTGTGTGTGTGTGTGTGTGTGTGTGTGTGTGTGTGTGTGTGTGTGTGTGTGTGTGTGTGTGTGTGTGTGTGTGTGTGTGGACACAGAGATAAGGTGGCACTTTGGAAAGGCTTTTGAGAAGACAAAGCATCTGTCGGCACACTAATGTTGGGACAGGCTGGAATGATGCACAAACACACAACAATTGGCTTTAAAAACAGGTGCAGGGAGAAAAAGAGGACACAATAAAAAAAAATACACACAGGCAGAATCCAGACTACCATGAGGGGCCTGATTATGGCAGGGCAAGGTGTTGAGGGACCGCGGTGACAGAGAAGAAGAGCGGAAAAACAGAAGAAGAGAGAATAATGAGATATAATGGTGAGCATTAGAGCGGTGGATGAGAGAACTGTGTGGCAGAGAGAAGGAAAGCCAGCCCGGAGGGAGGCCAAACAGACAACCTTGAGATAATCTGTGGGACGGGCAGAGGGAGGAAAATAACCTTATCAGGGCAGGAAAACAGAAGGCACGCTGAGCGGTGAGAGGATATGAAAACACAGTGAAGGGCAGGGGAAGGGAGTGGGAAAAATCACAAAGGAAATACAGCAGAAATTACACTAACCGAAGCCGATGAGGCCGAGGGTTTCGCCACGGATACGGGCGGCGCCGGACGCCACCTCGCGGATCTGCTCCACACTCTGGACCCGCGTGCCTTCCCGGAGAGCCTGGTAGAGCCAGGTGTTTCGCCGGTACAGGTTGAGGATGTGGCATAGGGTGGAGTCTGCTGTCTCCTCCACAGCTGCCGAGGGAATGTTACACACAGCAATGCCTGGACAAAGAACAACACACACACAAAGCAGAACAGTTACAAATGAGTTAAAAAAGCCGTAAAATCCATATCATAATTTTAATAACTGCAGTGTTTCACCAATAATATCCTGCATCATATTTGTTACTGGAAATTATATATATATATTATTTTTTTACTTTTTAATTGCTTTTTTTTTCTGAAATATTTTGGACTGTTTATTTCTAGTATCATGATTTCTCTTATGTACATTGCCTTGTTTTTTATGCTGCTGCAACAAAAACATTTCCCGAATTGGGATCAATAAAGTACTTATCTATCCATCTATCTATCCATCAATAGAGAATGTGAGAATAATATCAGTCATTTCAGGTCAGTAAAATAAAGATGGAACATACATATACATTTGGTTACTTCCACTTCTACATAGAAGCATCACATTGAGTGAATTATTCCTGAGCAAACTTTTGTGCACACGCATAATAAAGCAAGTTGTAGACACTTTGTCAAGATCTCCTCTAGTAGAAGACTCATAACTTTGTTACCTTTAGAGTATTCAAACTTCTGAACCCGTGGTATTACCTTGCCTATCCTCCAGCTACACAAAGATTTCCATTAAAGACACTTAAGCACTTGTGCCTGCCCTCGCTCTCCTCTAATGTCCTCATCCCACTCTGTATCTCAGAGTAACAACACAGCCGTCTATGGACTGGGAGAAATAGCAAGAGCAATCAATGACCCTTTTTCTTCTCCCTGAGAACAGCCGCCATATCAGCGACGCCTTCTCCAGGCACGATAGCTTTTTGACTCCTGCGTTGCGAGGCAGAGCGCCTTCGGTGAGTGGGTGGCAGTTAGACACAGTATCTGGTATTGGCAGGAAAATGGCAGCTTTGTCAACTGTAAGGGCTGTTTGAGCCACCAGCCTGCTGATGTAAGCCTGGGTGGGGGTACAGAGAGAAGACTCAACTCTCCTCTCGCTGCGTGTCTCTGCCTTTCTGTCTCTTTGAACATTCTGGCTCACAGTGGGATATCCATAATCCATTTAAAGGAAGAAACAGTAAACCTGCTGTCCACATCCATGGAACAGTTATACATTCAGCACGAGAGACAATGTAAATCGAATCCCTTAAAAGGTCTCCTATCATGCAAAATGCACTTTTCGATGTCTTTTATACATAAATGTGGGTCCCCGGTGTGTCTCTCTTTTCCTCCGTATCCAAACCGGTGGAAGGTTGTCCGGTGCCTTGCTCAAGGGCACCACGGCAGGGCAGGAGGTGAACTGGGTCCTCTCCAAGTAGCAGTCCACACTCCATATCTAGGTCTGGTCGGGGACTTGAACCGGCGACCCTACGGCTCACAGTCCAATCCCCAACGGAGCTCATCCAGATTTGCTGCCGATATTACGTGATATCTGACATGTGGGCTGGCTTTACGCCCGCGGCCCTATCAGGTACGTTGCTATGAAAAACTGCGCAACGTGTTTTGTACGTAATAGTCTTTGTTTACATCGTTTTTTTTGTTTAAAGCTTTAGACCCATAATCAGCATTTCTCTAACACTGTGGTTCTCAAACTTTTTTCAATAATGTACCCCCTTTGAAAAAAAGATTCAGCCAAGTACCCCCTGATCAGCGCAAACACAATTTGTTAAGGAAAAAATGACTATATAAAGAGGTACAGTACAGCGCTGCACCATCAGCGTCTGATTTATTAAAACAACAACAGTAACTGAGAAACACTTAAATGCTACATTTCAAATGTTTACAATCCATCACTAAATTCATGGCAAACCAATTTTAACATCATGCAATAACACTAAGACGACATTAGTTGCATTGAACTGATCTTTTTAATAAGTTGTACTTACAGAGAAACATGGGCTTGTGCTTCACTGAGATCTTTGTCATTCTCAGTGACAGGGAGGCAAACTGCAGTTATTACACTTCGCGTTTTGAAATATGTGGAACTCTGTTCATATAAAACCCACACTGCTCAAACTTCCTTACTTTTCCTAAAATTGGTATATTTGTGTATTTATTTATTTTGGGGCGTGGGGAATGAAGAGGAAAAAAAATATGAGCATTTTATGAGCATGGGATTTTGACCCCTCATATAAACATAATGCTGCGCTATACTTTGCGGCCACACACCGTTGTCAAGCAACGCTTATTGTTTAGGTCCTTTTCAAAAGCAGGCAGTCATATAATTACCTAGAACTAGCTAGATCTGATAGATTTGGACATAAACGGGAGTGAAGTATAACCGGACGCGAGAGAGATCAGAGATCAGATCAGCTGCTGCTGCTGACGGAGAACACGCAGCTCCGCACGATCACAGCTCCGCCGCTGTGACGGATAGTTGAGCCGAGCAAAATACACTTAGAGATAGACCTAACACACTTAGCTTGTTCATCTACTCTGGAACTAGCTAAACTAGTTATAAATATATTTATTCTTTACTGTCGGGTCACTTATTACAGGCTCAGCGAGCTGCACGAGACTGATGGGCTGTCAGGAGAGGGAGAGCAAAAAAAGAGAGCACCCCGTTTATTTTTCCCATTTTATTATCCAGAATTACTGTAAACCTTTGAATAAAGTAGTTCTACTACTATTAGTAGTTTGTGTAAATGCATTAATTATGTTATTTTGTCATTAACATAAAATAAATCTCACGTACCCCCTGCAGTACTCCAACGTACCCCTAGGGGTCCGCGTACCCCCATTTGAGAACCACTGCTCTAACAGGGCTGAAATAGAGGGATATGAGGGATGTCTAAAATGCATGATCTCTTTGGTATTTTGAGCAAAACACATCATAGACATGTTTTTTATATATTTGTATATATCAGAGTCCCATAATATATGCCTAAAAATAGCATGACAGGAGATCTTTAAAGTGACTGTTTCTACTCTTTAATCTAGAAACATAAAACTGCATAAAAACACCACGCATATGAGTTGAGTTATGAGTTGGCAGTGACAGCGGAGGGTTCGTACCCAGCTCTCCGGCAGCCTTGATGTCGATGTTGTCGTAGCCGCTTCCGATGCGGATGATGATACGTAGGGCTTTGAACTTTTCCAGGTCCTCTCTGGTCAGGGTGATGGTGTGGTACATCATGGCTCCCACTGCTTCGTTGAGCACCTGCAGACACACGTTCAAACATTTTTACAAATGAACAACTCAACCAAAATAACCTGGATCGTTGTTTTGGCTAATTGAATGAACATGATTTAGTACGATATTGTTCCAAATACGTGCTCTGCTCATGGAATTTTTACTACGTATCAAATCAAAAAGATTCCTAAACCCAGCCGTAATATAATTTACGACAGAGAGCAGACGAGCAGTATTAAAATGCTCTGAATTCAGGAGAAGAAGAAGATTTAAAGTCTTATTTTGATGAGAAGACATGTTGATTACCAGGCATGTGTGCACAGCATGAAAGTAAAAACAGTGCTCTGTTGATTTCATTATGGGCAAAATGTGTTTTGTACATTTTCATTTCAAATGTTCTTCTAGGAGATGCACTGTGACTAAAGAGAAGCTTTATTTGGATGGAAATATGTTTACATTATCAGGAAAATAGCACAACATGGAAGTTAAAGCTATGTCTATTTAAATGTGCACCTAAAATGAATGAATAATTCTGAAACGTGATCTACATTGATATCTTGACAAATTAGCCATAATGGTGACGCCCTAAAAACGGTGTGAGATTTTTTCCGTTTAATTTATCTTTTCTTTTGATGATCATTATGTCCATTCATTCAATAATGCATCCCATGCACGCAACATGGCCGTTATTCCATTTGAGTTCATAGGATCTCATGAGAATGACAAGATCACATTCCTTCCAGAGGAGCCATGAAAATCACATCTGCCATGACTCCGGACACTTAAGGAAACGTTTAAGATTTCACAGTCTGGAGAAGTACATACATCACATGGTCGCCAGCCGCATTGAAACACTGTCCTTTTACAGACCTGCGCTGAACTGGAACAAGTAATTATATTATATCGGCGGGGCTGCTGTTTCCGCATGGTCATCACAATTACCCTCAGACCCCGAGGGTGTTTGTGGACAAAGGATGGGGGCAATTGTCTGGACAGAGAGGTCAGGGCAGCTGCTGATAGGTGGATAAACCGTAAGAGATGATCGCATGTGATAGGTCAAAAAAAGAACTGGACTCAGAAGACCATTTGACCAAATAATAATTTCTCTGCACTGCATTTTTGTTCTTCAAGTTTCTTCTTAATTTATGACAGAATCTAAAATCAAAAACGTAATATATTTGTATGTACAGTAATTTACGTAGCTAAATAAATAACCACACGGTGGTGCTGTCGAGTCCAAAGATCGAAATCTAATCACTCGTTCCTTGTCAATCCCCCAAACTATCGTCCAAATTGTACGTTTTGGAATTCTTCTGCTAAAAAACAACCATAGAAAAACACTTTTTGGTTTTGTAAATAACCCAAATTTCGCCTCACGATCCAACAAGGGTCAGAATTTGGTCCCCTCTGAAGGACGTCGCTGTGAAATGCTGCTCCTCGGCTAATTGACATGGACAAGGTGACCTGGCCTGTGATTCAGTGTGATGTGGATCTAAACTATTCCCCCTGAGTATTAGCCACAGCCCCTGTCAGCACCTAAATAACTGCTCTGCATTCACCTCCAGCCAAACTGCATTAGCTTTCCTGTGATTAGCAGATTAGCTCGGAATTTCCATACCGTTTTATTAGAGCAGTTTCCCAGACAGACTCTGCTAGGTCAAGGTTAAAACACATAAGCATGCACCAGCAGTCAAGAGGAACGCACACACGGTCCCAAGTTGTTTTTCAGCAGAAGAAGCTTTTAGAGTTAGTCATAAAGCTTTTTTTCAAGGAAATGTACTCTGAAAGTAGTTTAGTTTAATGGAAACTCTGACCCAATCCATATCCTCCTCTCCAGTGTAACCAAAGCCTTATTGCTTTTAACGTCTTTCATTTCCAAAGATGCTTTTCTGACATGGCAGCGAGGCTTCTCTTTTTGGCTCGGGGGAGCGTGAGAGACTGTTGCAAGAGAGTTAGGATTTTGTGATACGGAAACTGTACATTTTGTGTGTCTGTATGTTGGTCTCAGTGGCTTACTGGGGAGGGATTGTATTGCCATGAGGTCATCCCACTAGCGAACAGTGTGTGTAGTGTGGATGAGAGCTGGTTGTAATTCTGAGGACAGACTTTTTCCACCTGGCAGGGAAAATGTGCTGTTGAAAATGTTTGTTTTTGTTCAGCTCTTGGCGCTTCTCAAAGGGCAACATGGATGTGATAACAGCACTAACCATTACAGAGAAAGCACTACAGAACAATATTGCACTATAAATGTTGAGTATGTTATGAAGAGAAAGCTGTGATCCTTTATTGATTGCGCATTTTAATGCACTTCAAAAGCAGTGAAGCAGAGATGTGAGTAAAAGGGAGATGACGATGTTGATTATGTTTAGAAAAATATGTTCTGTGTGAATAAAGCACAGTAAAACCTCAATAAATGAAATAAAAACATCTGTACACTTTAGTAAATATATATTTTAAATAATAGATTGACAGGTAAGCTGTTTCCCCGAGTTATATTTCTTTTATAGACAAAGCACCTTTTGATTTAATTTCATTGCGTACGTAACCAGTCATTAAGTGCAGCCCTAATCTTAAAAGCACAATTGGATGAACAGTCAGGCAGCGTACGATGTGGTAGGTGAGTCTGACTCTATGCCAGATGGGCTATCATCCAGCTTTTACAATCCACATGTGACAGTGAGACACGACAACTGGGAGAACGTGAGATGTTTGAGCGCAGGTGCTGCATGCAGGATTTGTTCTCGGTAAAGTTGTATTGAAATGTGATCTCGATCAGTATTCGGCTGTGTGTTTCATCATGCTCCTATCAACCGAAAAATAAGGGATTACTGGGTAGTGGATCTGACACGACCTCGGGACTCTTTGATATTCCACCTCTTGACAAGCCTTTCCCATGAGTTTCAGTATATGCTGGTGTGGATGGAGGAGAGAGTGGCAGCTGGTGTCTGGCCTGAAAGCATCCTACTGAAACTCTGTGAATTATCAGCGCTGTATCTCCGCATCCGTGCCGCAGAAAGAAGAGATTGGACATTTTCAATCTACACCACCCCCTCTGGGTATCTAGACTGCAAGTTATTACTGGGAACTGCTGAATATGCTGGCGAGGTGAACATTACAATCATGTTTTTCCTGATAAGGCAGTGTTAAAACAAACAAAAAGCTCCCTGCTCCCCCTTTCTCCTCACCGCCCAAGGTCTTTGATTGAATTGATCTCTATGCAAATGCTTCGTTTTTAATATGTCCCATTTTCATAAAAACATGGAGAGGAAAGAGGTGGCGGCTCTCACTCTGTCTGCAGATGGAGAGATAGCAGTACGGTGATACCCATCTCCTTGGCCATATATTGTTTCGCTGCAACGGGGCTGCGTGGAAAGCAATAAAGAGCCTCTACAAGCCAATGTAATTACACTGCATCCCGCCATACAAGACTCTCTATTAGAACAATGGCACTGATATAGGCATCACGCTCTGCGCCACAAAGTGACATTAAATCATAATGAAGCCCCTATATTTTAACCGGCAAGTGCGTCAGGGGCCAATGTACTTCACACATCCACGCTGTGATGGGAAAAGAAAGTGAGTGAGTGGCGGGCTTCACTTCTCCATCCACTTTGTGATGCGGAGCAGCATGAGAGTGTGTGGTGTGTGTGCTTTATACCTTCTCGTGTATTTCCTGTGTGGACTGAGCATCACAGAAGGCGACAGTCGCCAAGTCTTTCAGGATGGGCATCTCCACGGTGCAGTCGCGCCCGTCCAGCAGCGCCACCAGGGGGCGCGGATGCATTGGCCCGTTCATGATTTGGGGCCGAATACCTGGAGAGAGGTGGAGGAGAGAAGGATGATTATTCAGGGTACAAGATAATAAAAAAATAGTGCCTGCGAGACAATCGTTTCAGGAAAAAAAGAAACTACTGTGGTTTGGTCAAAATCACTTATCATTGTGGTACTTTCAGGTATGGTTATTTCAAAACAATCTGCATCTAACCACTAGGTTAGAGTAATTAAATATATACTGACAGATAATCATGTAGAGTATTAAAACAAGAGCCATGTTATATTATCTAACTAAAGATCAGCAACTTTGATCAGCTGGAGTGAACTGTTTTCAATCACTCTCATTCAGATGATCGAAACCTCTTGTGTGTACGTGTGTGTGTGTGTGTGTGTGTGTGTGTGTGTGTGTGTGTGTGTGTGTGTGTGTGTGTACACATGTGCTGATTAGGATAAAGCAGTAGGCAGGGCTTCTCTGAACTACCAAGCGTTGCTCAATAAATCAATGCACCTACTCAAGACTGGATTAGACCATAGCCTCACTTACAGGAATCCTGTCGGTCTCACAGCTCCCGAACTCTTACATCACATACAGGCACCAGTGTGCAGGTTCACATACACACACTGAACATACCAAGATGAATATATTCCCTTGTGTGTACACATGACACACTAACATGCACACACTTTGTTCTTATTCTCAGTTCAAGGGAGAGAATCCCACATTTGAACCAGCAGCTGTGGAATAGAAGAAAAGGGAGAAAAAAAACAGCGAGCTACACCTTTAGAAATGATTCACCGCTGCCCTACCTCCAAAGAGCCGAGTATCATTGAAAGTGCGAGAGAAACCGCTACATGCCTGAAACAAACCCACAGCCAACTCGCATCTGCACTTCAGATCACTTGAAAAAGTCCACGTCCCAATTCTGATTTCTATCTGCGCTCGACTCCTGCTCCTCCCCTCTCGCCACTTTTCACACTTAAAGCCAAGAGAGCCGAGAAGAGCCGCACTCCCCTGTGGGCCGACCTTCTCACACGTGCTCGCTGAAGAAGTCGTGTCGCACTGAGGAGGCAGACAATTACGGGCGCTGCTTCATACAATGTTAACATCTCTTGATAAGCAGGAGCATCAATATTCATGCTGCTTCTGAGTGACGCCAGCACGTGGACGGATGGACCTAAGGAGGAAAGCATGTGTTCCCCGCTGAGTACTAGACCCTAACACCACACAGGTCATGATCTTCACTGCTATGGATATGTCCAAGCTGACAAAACATGTCACTCCATAACAGACCTGAACAAGCAAGATCCCCTGTGGGTGTTTGTGTGGTTTCATGACATCACTTTTCTTATCTTGTGTTTTGCTGCCCTCTTCTAATTTGCTGCTAAGATCAGCATCTGGATACTTAAGGGTGACCTCACTCTGTGCATGTGCGAGCGCAGGTGTGTGTGCATTTGTCTTGAATTTAACCCCATGATTACAATGACGTAAGACTCCAGGGGGGCGAGATAAGGAGGAGGGTGGAGGAAGGGAGAAGAGTGGAAGTGGAGGAGGGCTCATTAGTGACATGCTCAGTGGGATTACTGCAGCAGAGGAGGCTGATTAGGGCAGATAAAGGTGAGATTAGGAGATTTAACATCGACAAAGTTGTGTGTGTGGCTGATGCACAAGCCAGCTGAAATGCACAGTGGGGAGACAAAACAGGTGGGAAGGAGAGTGAAATAAAATTGTTTAAAAAAACATGCCTAAAAATAGACTTAGCAATGCCTGTTAGCATTACGGAGCATTAAGAGGAGTGTGAGAGGAGAACACGTCGACGACAGGAAAGAAGGACGCAGAGAGAGCAGTCCAGCTGTGGCAGTGAGGGGCAGTCCAGCCGGAGCAGTGGGCGGGGGGGGAAGTGTCGGAGGGGAGGTGTCTTCTCCATCTGCCTTCCTGCCTATTGTCATGGTGATCACTTAACAGGCCCCGACTGCCAGTTTTAATGCACTTTATTTTTGGCACTGCTGGCATCTGCGCCACAGAGTTGAGGTCTGCGGCACGCACCCCCCCCCAAACACTCTCGGTGCAAAGGGCAGAGGCGATGTCTTCCCTCCTGACAGACAGACAGACAGCCGCCTCCTCCCTCTCCCCCCTCCTCACCACCAACCTCCATTACTGCTTCCATGCCTACTTATCACGCTCGCTGTTCGAGACGGGTGACATGAAGGCGGGAAAAGGTGAGGCGTGGCGACTCGGCTGTCTCTGCCACATCTGCAACTGACAGCTCGTTGAATAGTAATGAGGCGGCTGGGTGGTGAACCCGAGTCTATTACACCAAACCGAGGTAGAGGTGCGAGGAAGTGGGATTCAGTATTTAGTGCCTGACCACGTCTAAAATAATGCACACATGCATACAAGCAGCAAAATGTATCGAACATTTAAGAAACTACAATTATGATAACCAAATTCATACAAATAAATGACATCCATCGGATCTAGCTTCTCCAATAATAAGACTTCGGATTTCCAAATTGATTATAGTTGTACACTTAATGTAATGGGTTTTTGACAATCACACAAAGCATAATCAAGCCATCACCGAGTGCTATGATTTATTGCAATGGGTCAATTCAAATGTTTTTTTTGCACTATTTTCTGATATCTCATAGACTTAACAATAAAACCATCATTGTAAAAGAATAATGAAAACAATCTTAAGCTAAAGTAACGCACTATATGTCAGCCTATTATAAGGATTTCACAGAATGGAGAGTTGACAGATACACCATTAAACAAAAAGAAAAGTAATCACTTTTATGTCCCACATCCAGAGTATACAGAGTAAAATAATGTGTTTAAAATGATAAAATGCTTCAATCCAACTGATGAAAATAGAGCCACTATTCACTTTTTGAACCTCTACTTTGGCCTCCAACATTCTCTCACCATCTACTTGCTAACTCATTACCGCCATCCACTGCTGGGCATACATTGGGTTTATCAGAGTTTGCACATTCAATCATAAATGTGCAATAAAACCAAAGCAATCAAATAAAAGAGGCTCAGAGCTCGATTGATTTCAGCTCTCCAAGCAACTTCTTTCAACATCACACAGACCTTTGATTCAAAGAGAATATAAAACATATTGATCAAGGCATTGCAGATTTGCCACTTGCAAAGCTGTCCTTGACTCACAGAAAAGCCCCAGAACACCTGTAACCTTCTCCTGCTTCATGTAAATCAGAAGTTACTGGCTTATACAGATTACAGGCAGCCGTGGGTGTGCAGGTGAGAGGAGCTGTGGGTGAGGCAGTGGGGGGAGAGGCAGGCTGCGTAGAACCCTCAGGCAGGAGTTAGACAAGCTGAACTCATTGGCTGAGTTTCTCTTTGACCTTTCAGTGTCGCACTCTTTCAATCTCCCTCTCACCGACTTTCACCGTACCTTTCTGCAGCGCTGGATTTCTCCCAGATCTCTCCCTGAACGATAGCATCTCCTGACAGCTCCTCCTGTCTGCCGATGTCTAGCTGTGTATCCGTGTTCGCTCACCATGTATCAGCTTCTGTTTCCTTCATCTCTATTTTCACGTGCATTTCTTTCCCTCCTCAGTTGTAATCACCGGCCTTCCTTTCGCTGGCACCCTTTCACCTCAGCTGTCATTTCTTCCCCTCCTTTTCCCATCATTTTCCTTCTTTTCCTCTCGCTCTGTCTTTCTGGTATCTGGAATGTGTATGTGTGTGTGTGTGTGTGTGTGTGTGTGTGTGTGTGTGTGTGTGTGTGTGTGTGTGTGTGTGTGTGTGTGTGTGTGTGTGTGTGTGTGTGTGTGTGTGTGTGTGTGTGTGTGTGTGTGTCCTCCTGTGTGACAGATTGATTGTTACTGCCGATTTTGATGGAGAGAAGATGATGTATTCGGGCAAGGGAAGCAGGGAAGTAGGTGACAGGCAACACTCCCCCTGTGCTGAACTGACAGCATGTACATCAAACCGGTCTTAACCAGAACCACTGGGTTTGTCAGCCGCACAATACCACGGGTGTGATTGGTGATGCATTCATGACACCCTTCTCAGCACCTTTTCTCTCTATGGGGATATTGCAGATAATTATTTAGAATATCATTTCATTCGTTAAAATGTTTGTCATCTAGTTGTATAACTTCATGATATAATGCACTTAAGAGTCAGGCTTTAGATTTTGCACATTCGCCTGACTTTACTGAATAAAACGCAGTATATTGGCAGTGACAATTAACAGGGCACCAAATCTATTTTGAAATGGTGCTAAATTTGGTTAAACGTAATTTTTGGACATTTTGTCTATTGTGTTAAATTCACATTTTAAAAGTATTTAGATTTGTTTCTCTAAAAACTATGTTAGCTAACGTTTGCAGATCTAATTTAAGAAAGTATTGATATTTATTTATGCCAATGTTATGCATACAGTGCATGAAATGTCAACAAATGTACACAATGAGAGCAGGGGGTCACGTCAGAACCAGCAGGAGGCAGAGTGCTCTTAATTTCACTCAATTAATTAATACCCTCATTTCCTTTCCTCTGTTTTCTCGCTTCCTCTGCTTGTTGCTAAACTGTTGCCAGGCTGCGAATGTGCATGTGTGTGTGTGTGTGTGTGTAATGATTTGGGACGAGTACATTTTCACTGAGAGAGAGGCAGCTGCTGTCGTGGGTTTACCTGCCAAAGGAATAAATGCCTGTAACACACGTCTCTCGCACACACACACACACACACACCCCCCTGCTGATATACTCTGTCAGATCTAGGGCTGCATTAATTTTCTTCATTAGCTAATAACCTATCAAATTCATTGCATGGATACATTTAAATTGTCAAAAAAAACAACCCTTCAACAAATCCTTGATACAAGTAGCTCAAAGGGTTGCTTTTGGGGTTTAAATGAATAGTATTCCATTTACAGTATTGCAAAATAGCTCATTTTCTAGATTTACACTAGAATAAACATGAACAGGGATCATACTTATGTGATAAATGTGTACTGGGAATGGAAAAAAATAGTATGATGAGGAACATTGGCCTTGGAATTGTATTATAAAAACGTAGTATCTATTACCGCCAGATATTCATTTACCAAAATCTTTTCAAGTCCCTGTACTAAAAGGTGGCGAGCTCAGTTAGCATTCTAAAAAAAGAAAAATTTTCTCAACTAGATCACACAACAGTTGTCAAAAAATGAGAACTGGGTCACATTGAAAATTATTTTGGATATCTAGGACTCCAGTGAAAAGGCTTAAAAACCCCTTGAGGTAGATTACAGGCATTCATGAGATCACTCCTAAATCTCTCTAAGTCATCGGTATTTTAATTCTTATCAATCCTGTAGAAAGAGACTTGTGGAACCCGAACCCGGCTGGGGCTGCAGGCTGGGCTTTCTGAGCCAGCAACACTTAGTCAGAGTCTGGCAGCGGGACGTAGCAGAGCGGCGCAACGGGAGATGAGGCCAGAGTTTCCATTATGTGGGGAAGAGAGCTAAGAATTTCTTCCTACCGCTGGCCTCTGCTGTCGGTGTTATGTTGCCTCCGTGAGGGGAAGAGGGACGAGCAGTTGTGTTGTCATAAAGGGAGGAAAAAGAAAATACAGAGAGGAGAGAAAATGGCAACAGAAGTCACTTTAGTGGCAAAGGGAGACCAGACAGGCCTTCCACCATGCTATCATCATCCGCTGCCATCCGTTACCTAGCAACCCCAAGCTGCTGTTTGCAGGTGGCTCCTTCCTGACAACAAGGCAGGGTGGGGGTGGCAGCTGACCCGCCAACAGTTACTGCCATTTACTGTTCTGCACTGAGCAGCACTGTGCTGAAACATGACCCACATCCAGTCAAACAGGAAGAGGCTGTGTGTGGCTGGAGGAACATGCCCACAGAGGGCAGGGGGGGGGGGGGTATAGTATGGATATGTGTCTCATGTAGTATGTGTAGGACTTGGATTCCAATTTCGAAAAATTGCTGAATTCCCTTGGTATCTTTATCTATCCATTAGCAAACTAAAATATAGAAAACATTCATGTCACAGGCTTCTCATAAGAATTTATCACTGATTGCAGATTTTCCATTTCAAATGGCAAATGTCGCTGGCAGTTGATTACATTGGCTGTAGCGAATGAGGGATACTTCTTCAAGTAACTTGCCCAAAGGCCAACCCAAAACGTGGCTGTTGTCGGGTTAATGTTCGCTCTTCAATTTGGCATCTGTTCTCGGCCAAAGATAATTTGGCCAAGAAAGGGAAAACACTTTTGACATCTCTACATTTGTGATTAAATGATGCTGTTTTGCAGTTTAGTAAGACCAACAGCGGTGTGTTTTCTCTAGTGAGATGATCTCGCTGATAGCATCCTGTCAGTTTGATAGATTTAACATCCAAGTTCAACTTCCATGCATATTTAGATAATTAAGGCTTCACTTAATAGTTATAACTTATAAGGCTTTCATAAGCTCAAGGAAAAGATGTGCAAAAGTATATCTAACAAAAATGCTATCAAACCTCAACCCTACTCATGTGAAATCATTTGTACAATAAGTGTTCATGTGGAGGCACAAGCTGCCGAGGCAAAGTGAGATCTGCATGCTAACACGGACACAACAGGAATGCACTTGCATGAATGTGGCAACAAATGAATAGGAACCCACACACAACCTTGGCAGGCTGCCAGGAGCCTGACTGTGGAGTAACCGCAAAGTTTGGCATAATGCACAGATGTGCCATCGGGTCAAACAACACTTTGTTTTCTTTGCCGGAGTTTCCTCCCTTTTCACATGGCACTCTGCCAGAGGCTTGACTTCTAGTTTTCAGAGGCTGAATTACTCGGTTACTACTTTCCCCCCTCTTGCTCACACACACACACAACCTGCCATAAACACACACACACCCTTCATCTGCCTGTGACAGCACGAGGTCACTGCATGAGTTGTAGTGGTTGAAGAGAGGGGGTATAGCGGGTGAGGGAGGGGGCGGGTATAAGCACCCTTTGTTGGCAGCCTCCTCCCTGCCCTTCCCTCCCTTCACTTCCCAAAAAGTAGCACACAAAGGCTACTTGTCCTGCATTGCCGGTGCCCCACCCCTGTCCCCACCCGGCTGCCCTCCACACCAATCCACCCCATGCCAAGAAAATAAGCGCACGCCCGTTTTAAATGGTGCGCTCTGTGTGCAGGGGCGGGCCAGGCCCACACCCCACCACGGGACAAAAGCGGGTGTCAACAGCATCCAGGGCACAGCCACGCCGGGCCTCCCCTCCCTACCCTCTCTGTTTTTCCCGCACTTTTATTCTTTGCCGTTTCCCAGAGCTACACTCAGTCGGAGACCGCATAAGAAGCAACAAACATGAAGCCAAGTGCAGCGGTGCAGGACGGGCGGACCCCTGAATGACTACATGTTAGACTTACTAGCTTACCTTACTGACCACACAACACAACACCCACACCCACACACTCTGCTTCTCCCCTCCTCTCATCCACACTCCCCCAATCCACCTACCTCCCTCCCACCTCCCACATGCCAGACTTTATTAGACATCCAGAAATCAAAACAGGAAACATGCTGCTTGCCTGGAAAATGTTGTCTCCACATTCTTCGGCTTAAAATCTACGCATCGCAGCAAAAAACCGAAGGTGATTGAGGCGAGTTGAGAGGGGTGAAAAAAACAAAAAATTGAAAAAAAGGGAAGTGGAGGACCTCCCGCAATAATCCAAGGAGGGGACCCCCCCCTCTCTCTCTTCTTCTTCTCCTCCTCCTCTACTATGTCAACCCCCCCTCCCCCTCCCACGGAGTTGCTCCTCTCGGTCTGGCCCTGTTGGTGAGGGGAAGGGGTTTCTGTGGAGAGATCTCTCACTAAGCCCCCGGCTGCATCATCTTCAGTCCATGCCTTTGAGGGCTGAGAGAAAAGCACCATACACCAGCGGCGTGCAGGCTGGTGATCGGATGGTAGCGGGTTGGAGAAAGTGGGGGGGGGAGACGCTTTTGTCCTTCTTTTTTTGTAATCTCCCAGCAAGAAAAGGCTGCGGTCGGGGGAGCGCGGTGGCTGGAAACTCTCTCTGCCGCTTCCTCTGCTGTCAGCTGCGCAACATCTATTCACTCTCTCTATGTCGCTCTCTTTAGCTTTTTCTCTCCTGCCTTTGTCTTAGCCGATAATAACCCAGGAGGGAGAGGAAGAGATCTTGCAGCATGAAAAAAATACTGTGTAAATGAAAAGTGCCAGCTCGAACACGCAGAGCTCTCTGGGCTCGCACAATTTACTCCCCGGCTGCGTTCACTTCATAGGATCGGCACACATAACACACTCGAGCACAATCCCTCCTCCCTTTTCCCTCCTCCTCCTCCTTCTTCTCCCCTTTTTTATGTTTTATTTCTGATCTGGACTCCACAGTGTTTTAAGAACGACTGCCCCCTTTTTTGTCCCCTCTTCTAACACACACACACACACACACACACACACACACACACACACACACACACACACACACACACACACACACACACACACACACTTTCGTTTGCTCCCAGCCTCACCTCCCTCACCCCCTTGATTATTTGGTTTCCTCCTCTGATTTTCCACTTTCATCTGGACCTCAACAATCCACCTCAAACACCACAAACACACACACACACTGAAAAACACAACCTCCTCACCCCACCCCGGCATTTTGAGTTACCGGAAAGAGATTGAAATTGTGACACAAACACACACACTCGCATTCCCCTCCCTTGCTTCAATATGTTATACACACAGTGCAATGCACACACACACACTTTAAACCTGAAGCACAATACAACATTCAAGCCACTCCAGCAATAACATACAGCTGTAGAGTTGGGTGTTCTTTCCCCCATCAGGGCAGTCATCAGAGCCGAGTGTGTGAAGTTCACAGTTTGGTTCCTGAGGGAAAACGAGGGATGGGAGCGAACTGACAGATCGCTCTGCTGAATAGCTGCGAGGACGAGTGGCTGAAAACACTCTGTTTAGAATAACAATGTAACCGGAGCCTCCCTGCATTTCTGCAACACAGCCAGAGCATGTCCAACGCATATACACACCAACACACACACCTCACCGGCTGCATGACAGGCGCGACCAATAGACAAAGAGCCCGGCGCAGTCACACGCCAGAAGCGATTATCACTGACAGTAAAGTGGAAAGGTGGAACGGCCCGAGCAGTTTTGGCTCATGGGGTGGGCGAGGTGAGAAAGCACTATCCTTTTATTACATGCAAAATAATCGTGTGCATTCACATTAAGTGTGCTGTGGCGCAGTGGGTCAGTGTGCTGATCCTCAGCTCAGCTGGAGCACCGGTTCAATCCCACCTCGACCCCCATTACAGTCAGCATCTCGCTGTGTCATTGGGGAGGACACTTCACCCCAAATTGCTCCTCTGGGTATTGAACACAGTATTGAATGTATTACATGTCTAATAAGTAACATGTAATGTAAAGCGCTTTGAGCACTTGGAAAAGCGCAAAAATAAATACCATCAATTATTATTATGATGTTAGGAGACTATCAGGACCGTAGTTTCTCAGCGACAAGCCCAACGAGCAGCGACGGGGCCCGTCAGCCGAGCCGCCTTCTGTAGAAATGACACATCTGAGGGAGTGTGACCATCAAAGCCAGAAGCCCCCACTTCCTGCCAGCCAGCCGGCCAGACACACTCACGCAGACATACACACATGTACACACTCTTGATGGAGTGTGGGGATACGGCTGCCCCTCTGATCTTTCTCTCTTCAATAACGTTAGAGGATGTGCACGAGAGGGGGGGGGGGCGCTGACTGACAGCAATATGTTAATATGGAACGTGGTATATCACAGCTTCTCAAAAGAGAGCCATTCTGCTGTGGTTGGTTATACTTTAAGAAGAAGAAGGAAAAGGATGAAGAGAGGGCGTATCAAAGACCACCAGAGGTTTTGTGAATGGCCAATGATTACTGCCAACTCCACAGGTCATCAGGTCAAGTAGTATTGAGCTAAATGACTGATGCCTAATAATGCAGCACTTTCAATGAGAGAAAAAACAAGCTTAAGAATCTTACAGAACCTTAGCTCGACCAAAAGTCACACTTATGTGAATTCTTCTTTGACTAGAATGAAGTCTATTCAGCGACCTCGGAGCTCCATAAAATAAATGACTAGTTGTGAGTTTTAGATAAACTTTCACAATGGATGTTCAAAGGAGTGTGTTGAGAGCTTTGTTGCGTAATGAATAGAAAAGACAAGTTCTAGGGAAACACTCTTTCTCACTCTTTTGTGTAGATTGTGGCTTGATATTTATTATCATTAGAATAATGAAAGGGGTACTACCTGGATTGTTGTACATAAAACTGCGGCATCTTTTCACTGTGACGCATTTCATTCTGAAAAATGATTGTGGATCCCAAATCAGAAATCCTTAGAGAATCACAAAGGACTGCTTAAATGCATGTGATCACAAGTTCGCTAATTCCTAGAGGGACTTATCCTCAAGTATTTTCCTGTGCTCTCTCCAGCAGGTGCCACAAATGATGAGCCCAGAAAGATTCAGGGTCTCAGAGGAAAAGGTATCTGGAGGGAGGGGACGGGTAAAGTGCAGCCACAGGCCCGGTGCAAACAAACAGCTATAAGCCCCTGACTCCAGCAGTTGACGTGCATGTCGTTACATGTTTGGAGGGGGCGAGTAAGCACTAATGAGAACAGATTGGCACAGCAGGTCCCCCCCACACACAAACACACACTTCCTCTTTTAGATGTAGAGCAGCCAGACTTGGGTGTAAACCAGTACTGAAGGCTACATCTGTTCGCCCAGCCTCCTGTGATGCCATAAAGCCACAACCACACCTTCCAGCGCGAGTGTTTGTGCCCACACACACACAGTTTCTAACGCACAACATGAAATAAAACAAATCAATACCTTAAGATCATGATCTATACGTTTCTGTTTTTAATTCCCCCAATCTGTAGTTTTTACTTGAGTATAGAAAACCTTTGAAAACTGAAAATTGACTGATGCGTATGAAGAAAATGACATTCACAATGCAAACATTCTTGACCTATATGGTATTTTTTGTTTTTCTTATATTTTTGTTTCTGGTTTTAAGTTTTTATTTATAAGATGCTCATTTATATATTTTCCTCCTTTTCCACCATTTTTCAATTGTTCTTCAATCAATTTCTATTAACAAAAGGACATTCTCAGTGGTCAGTGTAAATTGTAATCAAACTTTTTTTAGGTGGAAACTGGATAAAAATCTGGGTATTTTTATTCACAAAATTGATGATGAGCCTTTACACTTGGAAATGGAACCACAGTGCTATATTTCCTTAGAAGCGTAATAATAATACATTTTTCAAATTCAGACTCTACACTCACATCTCCCTCCTGCTGTATGACTTGTTAAAGCCCTGACCTTTAGCACAGTGAGACATCAAGAGCAGCGGTCACGCTCTGGAAGACCCGACAAATGGCCCGAGCCTTCTTACAGTCCGTGTGGATTTACCGTTGAGAGGGAGCCCTCTTCTTTGACCAGCCTAATTATACTGTAAGCGCCCTTTTCCTGTAAGCGCTGGAACTTGGCTGCTGAGAGGAAGCTGAATGTAGAGGCCTGTTAAATCCCCCTAAAGCACTTAAAGGGATTGTAAGAAAGCGAATGGTAGAACGAGCCAACCTACCGCTCGGAGATGAGACTTGGGCTGACCACATTATGACCAGAAGTTCAGATGCTGCACTCAGTGGGGGGGATCTGCTCAGAAGCAGTGGTACCTTAGAGAATACCCCCTGTCAGCTTTTATAGCTGGCTTGGTTTGAAAATGTTTTCGTATTTCAGACTTTATTTCTAATATGTGGTCTATTACTAGGGTTTTGACTTTTTGTGGCTTTAACTTAATACCAAGAGTGTGGGATGTCTTTCGTGCAAACGTTCTAGTACTTGAAGGGCTAGTTAACTCAAATACCCATAGGTTCTCAAATGTCTTTCGTGGTATAAATATATGGTTTTGGCTTGATCTGCTAAAGTTTTAACATACCGTTCCCACAAAAAGGTATTCACAGACTTCATCGTTTTTTTCCATAGTATTTTTATGTGAGAGAATTTAAACGTTGGTTAACCAATTCTTTAATTTAAGTGTAAAACAAATATTATTATTCTTGCCAGTGTATTGAAAACTGTCCCTTGCGTTTTCAAATCTGCCTTGGTAAGTCCAATTGAATAAGACATGAAGAGAGTGAGGAATAAGCAGTAGTAGTAGTAGTAGTAGTGTCGTTTTTGGTGCCGCAAGTCTAATTTCCCCATGGTGAATGTGTATTTATGAGGCCCAGGTTTATCCACTGTGAGGCACCTGCCGTGACAGCAGCAGCCAGGGTAAATAACACCCCAAGGCATGTATGCAGACGCACACACATACACACAAGAGCCCCCACCCCCTCAGCCAGCGGTCCAGATAACATCCTTGAGTCAACACTGCCACTCTGCTTTTGTTTTCTCTGCCTCTCTTCCTCTCCTCCCCTCCCACGTTCCAATCCCTGTGGAAACGCAAGGACCAGGGCTGAAAAGATGCAGGGATGAGGGACAGGGAGATAGAGAAAGAGAGGGAGAGGACGGGCTAAATTACAGCATGGGAATGCAAATGAGTGCATTTTATTTGGGGGTAGCCAAGGGGGGCAAGCAGGATTTATTTTCCAGGCAAGAACAGCCCCCCTGTGGCCTCTGGATCAGTTGCAGCAACAGCAAAAGGAAGAAAAACGAACATTCTCACTCTGCTTTTTACTTCGGGAGGAATAAAAAATGAAATATAACAAACGCAAAACCCACAACTCTAAGAGGCTGCAGTCATAAAATAAAATGATATTTTGCTATGCTTTCACGCCTCCTCCTCCCAGCTCTGTTTCACTCCCTCCCTCCCGCTTGTCCCCCACCCCCCCTCTGCCTATAGCACAGACACACTAAAGTTCCTGGAATACGGGCACAAATCACAGCCTGACCAAACACACCACTGCCACCACTCACACCTCCCCCATCTGGAAAAACACAGCAACAAAGTGAGCGTGCGCAGGAGGGAAAGGGACGAGGATGGAGGAAGCGGGGTGAGCCAGCTGCAGGTGGTCTCCAGATGTGGTGGCCCTGGGTACAGGCCACTCTGGCTCTGTTAGGCGCGACTCACACATCCCTCCTTCCCCTTTCCCTTCCATCGCTCCTCCTCCTCTCGCAGTGACAGGAGCCATCTGGCCTGGCAGAGAGAGTGGAGACACAGCAGAGAGTCCCACCCTCCCAAGTGTGGCCCCTGAATGCCATTCAGCAGAGAGCAGGAGTAAATAAAATGCATGCACACACATATATGCTCAATACCCCCACTCTCCGAAAGCTGTCACATGGCTATTAACCCATCGAAGCAGCGGCCCAGCTGTGCTCCATTACGATAAATACACCGAGGTCGCGGGGTCTTGTCAACCAGGAGTCAGCCATCAGATACTCTGAGGTGTCCACTTACAGCCTTTTAAAGAGAGCTACACCCTTTTTATCATCACGCCCCCCCCCCCTCCTCTCTTTTCGTCATCTCCAACCTCCTCTGGAAAAAACTCCCACCCACCAGCCCCGTCATCCACCTCACTTCACCACTGCAGATGATATTTCACTCTTCCTCTGGCAGAGCAGCCCCCACCTACCACCCACCATATCCCCAAACCCACTGTAGCTGGAGTTTCAATTTTGGTAACACAATATGAGAGCTAGAACACCCGACACCCCGGAGCTGCACTGATGCTACCCCACTTCCTGTATGTATTTTTACGTACTCTAAAGCGCAATGACCTGCCAGTAAAAGGATGTTGTTGAATAAGCGAAAAAACAAATGCAGTCCCTCGAAAACCATTTCCTTGAAGGCTAATAATTTGACTTGTTTTATTCCTCAGAAAATAAAATAGATGTATCTTCCCTCTCTCCAATTGTCCGTCATTAAAACTCTGTTGAGATTACTTTTGGAAAAGGTTAGCCAGTTAAAGGCCTGGCTTCTTTCCTGCAGACACATTTGGTCTTTGTACAGCTTGGGAATACTCTTAAAAGGATTCCTGAGTAATTGTCTGTGCTGCAGTAGAAATTGGGAATGGAGGGAAATGGACTGTAATGACTGAAAGGGAACAGGGTAGCAGCAACGATAATGGCCAATAAAGGCGACGTGGGGTTAATGCTGCACTATTCCCTCGTATATTAATGAAAGAATAAAAACACAACTTGTCTTATTAGCATGTGCAACATACAAAACAGTGGAGGAAGGGCTTGCCTCTTGAGTAGTTTTTATATATTTTATTTATTTGGTATCTTATCATCAGCACTCTGGCATTAACAAGGCTCTTTTAAGTCTCCGTCCTTAAGGGAAACAGCATTCAGCTAACTTGTAAGACAAATACATACTCCAATGCCAGCAAAAAGGTGGACCCATAAATATTCTAATGTGACTAAAATATCCTCAAGATGCATTACAAAGCTGAAGCTTAATGATTTGTTTCCCTCTTATCCACGCAGCCCATTTTTATATGCTTACACATGGGAGATGTTTTGAGGGTCCTGCTGTTTTTTCTGGCTGTGGAGCTGAATGAATGGCAACCAGTAGCATTGATTTGCAGCGCGGGCCTCAGATCAAACCACAGGACAAAAGACTGGGCAGAAGAACAACGGAGGAACACAATGGGCCGCGGGGGGAAACTAATGACAACCGCTCGATCGGGACGACCACAACCGACCACAGGCGCACTCGTTCCAGGAAGGAAAAGGCTTAACAACACACAACAACAAGGATAGAAAAGCAGCCACAGCTACACAACGACGTAGCCAACTGTGCTAGTCCGAAAAACGAGTACTCCCACGAGAAAATGTCCACGGATAGCTGTTATACCTTTTCATTCATATTCTTTTCATTTCCTCTCTTTCTCACTCTTTTTCTTCATCCTCTCCACTTCCCCCTCTCTCTCTCCAACCCCTCCTCGCCGTCCACAGAACATGAAGAAAGTAAATATGTGCACGAGGTAAAGCAATCGGTTAACCTTTGAAATACCCTGGCAATGAGATATGCGGCTCTTTACTCTTTTCAGCTGCATAAAAAAAGGGAAGGGAAGAAGAAAAAAAAAACACAAGGTTGGCCACCACTTCAGAGGCGATATTCAATATCCATGAGCTTTTTCATTTCACACTGATGAATAATTCAGGGTGACCTGCCCACCACTGAGTGAGAGAGAAAGAGGGGGAGGGAGACAAAAAAAAAAGGAGGACTGGGGAGGTGTGCAGAGGTAGTTGTCTGTTTTAGTGGATGCAGCTGTTGCCGTTCGACATGCACAAAACCAATCTCCTTCCCAGCTGCCGGGGAGAGAGAGGAATAATACGACAGAATTGACGACAGATAATTGGGGAGATTATATCAAAGTGCTGCCATTCTTACAGCACGAGCAGTGAGCACACACCGCTGCGATCCTGTAAACAAAACAGCCACGGGATAAGGCGACTAGTAGGATAAATAAACACGACAGTGTGATCTCCAAAAATAGCTGGAAGATTTTTCTCACAAATCATAACATCTCATAATTAACATAGACACACACATACACTCACCCCCCTCATCTCGCCATTAGCACTTAGCAGTAACCTTTGGGCATGTTAAGGAGAACGCAAGGGCCAGTTACCGTGCAGTCCAAATTACAAACAGCTGGCCTCCAGTCAGCGCTATCTAGCATGCAACCTGAAATATGTTTCTTTTTTAAACTAAAAAGAACCCTTTCTCCATGTATTTTATTTTCATCCAGCCATTTCCCATTTGATTCAGGAGCCATTTCATTTTCAAAAAAACATGTGTGGCGCAAAATTCTCTGTTGTTAAAAGCAAAAAGGAGAAAATTGAGCCTTTGAAAATGGAGTACATATATTTATTTTCCTATTTCTTAAGTCTAAGATTCAGGAAATACTTAAATTATCTTAGCTAACTGATGGAAATGTATCCCTGACATGACTTAATAAACTCTCTCAAACAGCATTTACAAATTTATTGGAGGAAATCCGAACTCAAGATGCAAACTCGTCATTATTGTAGAGACCCATGCCAGTATTAATCTACAGTAGCAGATTAGATATGAGAAAACGGAAAACTTAAGGCCAACTTTCTGACCAGGGGATGGCACATCTGACCCTGAGCAGAGGTCAGCTGCTACTATCGAGCACGCACACAAACACACTCTCAAGCTGTCACAAGCAGAGGGAGACCAGCTGTTCCTAATTCGCTCGAAGGCTCTGCTCCCTCCACGGGTTGGCTGGCTTTGCAGAAATCATTAATCCCTCTGTGAATGCAACTGATGGTTTGGAAAGATCAACCACGAGAAGACAGCAAGGGAGGGGCGAGATGGAGATGGGGATGGCGCTCGACAAACACTTTTACTTATTTTATGATTTTTTTCTGAGACAAAACTACTGCAGTGGAAAAATAGATGTTCCTGGCCATATTTCCCAAGAGACACAAACAATACAGAGGCTGAGTGGAGATGGAGCAGCAGATACTTCATGTAACATTTACCAGGTTCTCAGGAAACGGGAGACACATGGCAGATTGCGCAGAAAGCTTTCCATTGTTTTGGCTTTGCACTTACACTACAGCACATAAGATTTGAAATTAAGTAATGAAAGGCCTAACTTCAAACTTGTATTTTATAAGTTTTGAACAGTCTATAAGGGCACTTTTAAAAACACAGTTCCCACATTTTAGGACAGGGAAGTAAAACCATCCATTCATTCTCCCGCTTATCCGTGGTCGGGTCGCGGGGGTGGCAGTTCCAGCAGAGAGCCCCAAACTTTCCTTTCCCTGGCCACATCAACCAGCTCTGACTGGGGGTCCCAATGGCGTCCCAGGCCAGCGAAGAGATATAATCCCTCCAAACCTGGTCCCTAGGTCTACCCCTTGGTCTCTTCCCAGCTGGACGTGCCTGGAACACCTCCCTAGGGAGGCGCCCAGGTGGCATCCTAACTAGGTGCCCGAACGAAAGCAAAACAACAAACAAAAACATTCAGACATGTTTTTTATGGATTAACGGTGTAGTATGATCGACAAACTCTTTTTACAACAGATAATTTGTTTTACTTCTTGAAGACCAGTCAGAAGGCAAAAAAGCCTAGAAATAAAATACTTTCAGACGAAAATAAATGTAATGGGTTTATTTTCCGTAAACTTCATTAGTTTGTGAACGCTTAAATGATGAAGCGATAAACACAAAGGGTTACATTACCTAAACTGTTCATCTGGCAGGTCAAAAAACTCAAATTAAATCCAAAAGACAACACTTTAACCTCACCGCAGACATACCCAATATAACTCTGTTACTGCATTGAACATGTCTTAATAGGCATTGGCTTCCATAGATACAATACATTAATACACACATGTGGTGCTATATGACGTCAATACTAGAGCAGGGTTACACTGATTAGTATCCAGCTACATTCCCTGTAATAACCCCTGACCGATGCCTTGTGAGCTCAAACCTCTTGTCTGTCTCCACTCATTCATATCAAAGGGATTAGTGAGGATGACAGACACACACTGACACGTGACGCCTGTATAGTAGCATCCACACACACAAGTCATGTTCATAGCACACATACACACACACAGATGGCCAGTGGGATTTCCCCACTTTAATTCTCAGCCTATTCCTGGACAGGTAGCGTAAGCCACTAGCCCCCTCACCCATTACGGCATCAAGAAGTTAATCATCTGTGATAATATTTTGTTTACTTGTGTCTGTTTTTCAGGATATGAGAATTCAAATTAAACTAATTACAAAGAGATTAAGGTTTCCACTAATAGCTTTTTAATATCTTATTATTAGGTAAACCAATTGGTCAATACCTTTTTACCTATCATAATTCATATTTAATTAGCAGACAACAACATGTCTGAAATATGTGACAAGCCTAAACTGGAGCTATCATCATCACTGCTTGCTTGCTTCAGGGATTTGTCTTCCTCACTTTCGCAAAGAAAACACATGATCAGTTGTTAAGGTCTTGTCCCAATGTCCTGCTGTCACATCCAGCCGGCCTCACATGAAGACAAACACTTCCTGCTGCTGGGAGAGGGACATCTGTGGTCTGTGTTTGAAAGGAAAGCAGGGGGCCACTGCATTGTGTGTAGTCCACAACAAAAATACACAAGCATGTCCATATATAAAAATTCTAAAATACTTTGGAATTATGCATTTGAGGTAAAATATCAAAGCACTCTCACACAAACAAAGCAAGGTATCTGAACAGAGAAACCGACGCTACATAAAACAGGTGTGTCCAGAACCAAAGTCCAAGACTGACACATCAAGGATGTGGAAAACAGACAGGGAGTGCACGCTAAAATCAATGTCAGACACCTGAACAAAACAAAGCAGTTTAGCCAAGGACAGTTGCGAGCACATTAGGAATGCATCTTCATGGAGGTCCTTCCAAATACAGGCAGGCAAAAATAAAATCCCATTCAGGCTCTCATGGGAGCAATGCACTGGAAGGTTACATAACTGTCAGCGACACCAGTGATGGCTTCCTGTCAAAAGAAGGGGGGGGGGGTATGTTTGCTATATTTTAACTAAACTTGCGATTGAGCGGATAAAGTGGCACAAAGACAAAACATTTGTACAGGTGAACATGTCGACTAACACATACCATATAGCTTCAACAAAGTTCTAGTATCTCTACTTCCTGTGAGCTTCAAGCCCTGCCCCCAAACACTCAAACGCCTCTTAATTCTTTAGCACAGAAAAGTACATCTGAAGATCTTCTCTGGATTATCTCCACAAGTAAATCACGTGCTGGCATTTGTCGACAACATGCAAGCGTCCACCTTAGTTAATCTAATGAGCACACACACAATGCTGGCGACAAGCCAATCACGTCTCTTACTAGCGGGTTGGCTATTCTGCTTCACGTGACATCAAAGTTAGGTTTACCAACCTGTGGTGTTCTGTGGGACGCTACTGACGGACAACTCCATGGCCAATGCGAATGCTGCAAGGCGCTCTCCCTACTTTGGATAGAAGGGAACTGTTGCAACTAAGCTCGCCTCAACCGTTTAATGCCATTATTAACACTACTTATGGCTTTAGCCAACCAAGACAGCGCCCTGTGGAGAGGAGTACACAGAAAGGGCCCTCCCACCTGCAACTTCTACATACATATTTTAAGGAGTTACCGATCTCACTAAAGCTCAAATCTTTGCTTTCAAAACTCTGCTTTGAGAATAGAATATAATTTGCCAATATGGAAATGTGGAAGCCTCGGCGGCTATGTGTAATTTTACACTTTGATGCAAGATGATAAAGAGAACACTGGTTTGTACTGGAAGAACAACCAATTTATTCAGTAGGTTCAAAAGGAATAATGTGTCAACTTTTCATCAATATGCATGTTTGAACATAAAACACCATGCATGTAATAAGAGAATCTCTTCACTGATGTACTAAAGCTCTTGCACAAAAATGCACTCAAAAATGAGAAGCAATCTCTTGAGATGTGCACTGTTCAGAGAGAGGGAGAGTGAGGAAGAGTGTAGAGAAATATGTTTTCATTAAGTGCCCAGCAACATCTTATTATCTCAATCAATTTTCCCCTGTTCAGCACTGCACATGGCTGACCAAAAGTAAAGAGTAACAAGTGCAAAAAATGTGAAACACTGCATGCAGGGCTTCACTTTTCCCCTTCCCTAAATGTGAAGATCAGCTATCTCTGATTACCACCAAAACCTAGGTTGCCTAGCAACACACAATTAAGAAGTATGCTTTGCGATCAGCGGCAAGGGCTGCCCATTATCAGATGAAGTTACTGAAGCAATAAATGTCAGCTACATGCAAATGGGTTTGTTGTGCTAAAAGTGTACTGCTAGAGCGGGGAGGGGCTGCCAGTGTCACCTTGGAAAGCTACGGGTTTGTGCATGAAGCTTAAAAAAGGTACTTCCTACTCCCTCCTCCCCCACAACTCCTCCCCCCGCCTCTGAATCTCACACTCGTTCCTAGAGAACATGACATGAAGGGAAGCCACTTCATAAAAGTCATTACTTTTTAACAAGTGCAGCAGCCCACAGACCCATTAGAGAGGCAGGCAAGACACAGGGTTACATGGCATAAAAGCAAGGTTAAAATATATAATTCTTCCCGAAGCTCATTTGCTGAATTTGGCAGGGAAATAAATCAACTTGGTAAAAGGGAGAAATCAAGGCCTTTCTTTGTTGACATAACCTTATGATAGCTTGCTGAGGAATCCACTGTCAAGGTAAACTAAGCATAAAAAGCTGCCAAACTACTTGCTTAATCATTGTATGAGACCAACAAGTTGCACAGAAAACTCAAACATTATTAAGCATTCTGTGAGGCCACTAGGACTGCAGCGTTAAAAAGAATACACAAGAAGACAACATTGGTTTTGCCATTTTATATGCAGCCTAAGTTTACAAGACCTTCAAAAGTAGAACAATTATTTTATCACTGTAACTTTATAAAATTGCAAATCAATTCCTAAGAATTGTTGAAAGCAGCGCAAAGCAGAAGAGACATACTTTGAAATTACTTTTCAGTTAGAGTGGGTGGAGAACAAATATCCTGTAACTACTACTTGAGACGAGTACAATTGAGCGTATAGCAAACCAACAAATAAATGAACCAAAGTTTAGTGGCACTACAATGCAACCAGAGTTTCAAACAGACATCAGTGTGTCTATAAAAAACAGTTACCTATTATAGACTACACAACTATACATCCAATTAGTGTAATTGGATGTTGAGGCAGTTAAGCCTCCGATTAGGTGAGAGTAGAATAGAAAACAGTATGACAGCAACCATGCGTAAAGGAAACTTTTAGCAGAGATAAGTTGGAAATGTATGTCTATTTGACATTTTCTAACCATATCTTAGTAAAATGTAAAGTGTATAGTAAGAGAATAGTTAGTAAAATGATCTGGTATATAAGTGTGTACTTTAAACCTCAAAAAAGCAAGATGCCACTACAAAACAACTCAAATAGCACTTTTGCTTCTCACCAATAAACTAATTGAAAGAGTGCTGCACATAAGAAGTGTTTCAACTTGGTTATGAGACAGGATCCCCTCCGGCAAATGACACAACCCTGTTGCAATAAGTGTATGAATAGTTGCGTATAATAAAAAAAAGACCTCTCGGAGCAAATCTGCTTAACTTGTCAGCTGCATCTTATGCTTCTACTTTGGTTTTTGTAGTATTGGAAAAATCTATCAATCATAAACAGATTTAAATCTCACCTTGCATCTAATCTATGACAAAACACAACACAGAAAAATACTATTTCCAAAGCCTACACAAGAAATAGAGAAAGCAGCAACAAGGACAGAGATGAAAGGGTTTGAAAAAATGAAGGGAAATATGTGAGGTTTGACATTACTTGTGTCAGGTGCGGAGAGCATAGTTGAGACTATGACAGGTGGACCAGTACGACGTCCTACCAACTTGCTGTTGTTAAGGTTTTGCGCTTGGAGATTGGATGAAGAAGTTACAGGAACAATGTTACTCTCAGGAGCAGCATTCATCCCTTTCCGGAGAAGTTGGGGGCTATGAAGGGGGGTTGCCGCTGTTATTGGCGATGGTGGAGGAAGGTTGGTAGCTCTCTTCATCAGCTCCATGGGGTAATAGGAACCAGAAAAGGTTTTGGGCGCCGCTCCAGGGGTGCCTGGAGCTGGTGGAGGCTGTTGTCCAAGAGCAGACATGGCAAGACCGGTGTGGGCATTGTACATGGAGAATGGTCTTCCCTGAGTGACAGCATTGCTATATCCTCCGGGGCTGATTGGAAAAGCTCCAGTTGCCAGGGGCCGTGCTACTTGGTAGTTGGTGGTCTCCAGGAGGTGTTGGGAGGGTGCGCTGCTGGGTCTTCTACCAAGAAACTCTCCCATTCTGGGGGACACGTTCTGGATGGTGCTGGGCGGTTGCTGCATCAGGCAGGGGTCCATGGTCAAACCCTGGGGCTGCATGTAAAGCTCGCGGTGACTGAAGCTATTGGATCGAGTACGTGTTGCTGCCCCACTTGCCTTGCTACCAAGCACCACACGAGAGAGAACACGGGCTTGGGCCAAGTTAGGGGCCAAAGAGCGAACATCGTGGTCCTCCATCATTCCCAACGTGGCAACAGAATCAAAACCATGTTGCAGCAGAAGAGTGATAGTGCTCTCAGCCAAGCCTTCAGCTCGCAGGTAACCCAAGAAGTTAGGGTCCACCATCCTTTTGGGGTCTAGAGCGCTTTGATGGTGATGAGGCATGCTGGAGTTCATTCCAGCTGTGGCAGCCATCATGGCTGAGCTGGGGTCATAGTTTGGGTCATAAGGCATCCTCTGGGAGGCTACAGCTCCATACGCGCGGTGAAGAGCTCCGTCCATTCCCTGAGAAGCTGCGTCCAGCGCTGAACTGGATGCAGCTTGCTGGCGAGGGTCCAGGGAAAAGCTGTTGATATTGTTATAAGCTTGACGAGCAGAGAGAGACGGTTGTTCAGTATTGTAATAGGTAAGAGGGGGCTGGCCCCCGTAAACTGCAGGAGAGGGAGAGCAGCCGCCAATACGGTGGATGTCTGGTATCATCTTAGATCCCAGTGTTTCCCTGTACAAGCGGCTCAGCTCATGAACGGGAAGGGGAGGAGGAGGAGGAGGAGGTGGAAGGGGAGGAGGCACGGGGGTAGGTGTTGAGGCGGAGGGCCGCACGGAAGGTGTTGCTCTTGCCTGTCCTTGATCCCAGGTAGGCCTCAACCCCCCAGCGCTAGGCCCATAATGCGAGCCTGATCTGTTGAGCAGGTGCTGGTTATCCCTATAAAATCCAGACTCGTCAGGAAGCTGGCCAGATAAAGTAGCGTCAGCCAGGTAGTAATCCTGAGGTGGTGCAGAGGCCCGGCCTGCCATCAATTGCCTGAGGTAGAGACTGTTGCTGAGATCGGGCACAGATGTCTTCCTCAGTAGCTGCTGCCCACGCCGCTCCTGCTGGGCCTGCCTGTACATGGAGGTCTGGAGGTCTGTATCAGCTTTCTCACAAAAATCTAGGTGACGGTGAAACCAAGCTCCACAGTCAGCTCCACCCTGTGAAAAAGAATTCCTACGTCCCGCAATGGTGCCACAGTGTTGACAGCGACTTGCAGCCCTGTCGTTCTGACCTTCAGACCATTCAGGACCCCGTTGGCCCAGAGCACCACCAAAATGCGACTGCTCACTTGAGTTAGGCATCAGTGAAGACAATGAAGCGGGCAGCTATAAAAGCGGAAAATAGAGCCGGGTATTGTGTTTCTACTCTCAAGTTACACTCAGTCACCACCAATCAAATGGGAGACGTGGAGAGAGGATGAGAAAAGGTGAAGCATGAGCTACCTTTTTACCTGAACTGCAGCTGTAGGCCCCCCCCCCATCCCTCACTCTTAAGTCCACGCTATCATGTAGCTCCCTGCTGGCAGCCTATCTAAATAATTTAGCCCTGGAAACATTAGAAATCAATGAAGAGAGAGGCACAACATGACAAACACACAAGCAAGAGACAAACACACCTTTAGGGAGAGGCTCTACTCCATTCTACAGCAGGGATCATGCTTGTGCTGGGTGTCAGGCTTACATTCCAAAATAAAACCGGGAGTAAAGAAATTGGGGTAAAAACACATGCTGGACAATGCCAACAGAATGGAGGAGGGGACAAGACGCGCTAATCCAATGGGGTTCGTGCACGTCATTGGCTGGGACAGTGCTGTCGTCCACAGTGTGTGCCACGAGGGGATTAGCGTCAAGCTAAAACCTGCTTAAATCCACTGCCCCCTCTGACATCACTTGAGCCAGATAGTGTACACAGCAAGCACGCTGCTGAGGCCCCTGGATGTTCACAGAGTGTAAAGCTACAGTGTTTACAGTGTTTAGTGGTTACTGCTAACCCCATCGTTGGAATGGATCTTCCCTGAGGGACTTGGAAGGTTGGGGACTGACATGTTTGCTGAAGTATGTCCCTGGAGAGAGAGGGAGGGGGGTTGTTGCATAGGTTGGATTCACAATAACTTGTGACTGAGGGTCAAATGTAACCTGGTGGCTACTAGAAGGAAGTAAGTGTTCCACACAAACCACAGAGCACAGCACAGCCTCCTCTACTGGGCAACTTCAGATTCACATATATGAATACACTGACAACATTATAGGGGAAAACATGCAACCATGCAGTGTCTTAAAGAATTGAGAGTCCCCCTGCCCCACCCCCCCTGAAGTTTGTTGTATAGGTTTAAGAATTAAAGTCAAATAAGTAAAATCAAATCATAATCCAGGGGTTGCAAATACAAAATATCTATACCTTCAAAGG
Source organism: Notothenia coriiceps (assembly GCF_000735185.1). Taxonomy (NCBI): domain Eukaryota; kingdom Metazoa; phylum Chordata; class Actinopteri; order Perciformes; family Nototheniidae; genus Notothenia; species Notothenia coriiceps. The sequence continues at coordinate 34,069 of NW_011337170.1, forward strand.
CATTATACCGTTTCCCATACTGTCACAATAGGGCTATAGTAATTTATTCAGAATGTTTTGATTCACAAAATGAATAAACATGAACTGCACTTTTAACAAGTCAAGTCTGGTTTCCCCTCAAAGCGCACGCACTGCTACTACACACTCCAGATGTACAACAGAGCAGCAGATGTGGCTTATCGGTGATGTTGCCATCTGAAAGATAACTGCCGGTGTTTACTTGCCGTGAAAAGAGCAATGTAAACAAAAAACAGCGGCAGGAGGAGTAGAAAGGGCGCTTTGATAAGTGTATGATGGGAAAAAAGCTGATAAGACGGGAGGCTGTCAGCTTTGACCTGACCGCTAACACAGACAGTGTGGGATAGGACAAGGCAGGAGGGGAGGGGGATATGATTGGACTGCACTGGACTGTGACAACTAGATGGCAACCAGCCTGTTTCCATTCTTTGCTTTGCTTCAGTTTGAAATAGGGAACAGGAGTTTAAAGGAAAAGTCGCCAGGGACATCATCTGCATGCTCCTGAAGCTGAGACACACAGACCGCGTGACTGAAATGTGCAGTTAAGGAGCGACAACAGACCGCGATAGTCGTGTGTCTCTAAATGTTGTCCCACTACCTGTCAAGTCACAGCGGGAAACGCCATAACAAGCTTGTTTTCATTTTAGAGCTTAAGTGATGCAATCATGACATAATGTTAAAAAAAAGATTGTTTCATAATGGACGATCGGATGGGAGAACATTAAGTAGGTCAAAACAAAAGTAAATTAGAACAGGTTTATTTTCCCTATGGCCCTTAGTAGTCCAATATGACGCACATTTGAAGGATAGTTTCTTTCATTAGAGGTAAAAACGTACCTAGCAATTTCCTTGCAGTGATCTCTCAGTGCCGTCCTCCCAAGTCGGAGTCTCCCTGCGCTTTTTTTTCAGATGTAAAACACACCATTAATCACTATGTTGCATCTCTCTACGGCGATCGCCGACAATAACTTATTTTAATAAGCCCCTTCCACGGCCTTGTGCCACTCAGAACCCTGCTCCCTGACAAAATATTAATAACAATAATAAACATCTCAAGTACGGTCAGGCTAGAGTTGCTCAAACAGAAACAAGGATATGGCATACGTTATCTCTTTCCATGCAAATTGCTGCATTTCCCATTTTTCTTAAGCAAGAGAAGCTAGGGCACCGTATTCATCGTGTCTGCATTCTCTGGTATGCCTCTCATGAGGGCTGCTCCATAATTAAGTTAGCATGCTATATTACACTCATCAAGCAATAGGGACCCTGTACTTGATAGCATGAATAATACAATAGAAGAAAAGGAACCCCAAAGTTACGCAGTGGATACTTGGTGAAAACTATCAGAATCGATGCCAACACCCCGTTTGGTAGCTCGCAGCCAATCGGACGGCTCAGTGAAAGACCTCTAGGTAACAATGTGTTGAACAGACGTGCCTTTGGAGCAATCTGGCCATCTTTCTAGGGCACAGGACGCTAACGGCGGGACTTGGCAGGCAGCGCAGGGAGAGATAGCTGCAAAATGATTTAGATAGCTGCGACTCTACAACTGCTGATCCATTAAACTTTCATAGGGACTTCATAAATTAAAAGCATGACTGGAAGAACTTGAACATTCTACTCAATTACTGTGATTGTACAGTATATTAAAGTTTTAACGAGCCCCTGGGCCTTTTCTTGCTCTAACACAAGTACCGGGGGGAAGGAGGGGCGATCAGGAAAGAAAAACACATGGTACCAATCCTGGTCCGATGGCTTTTCGGAAGATTCACATCTGCTGTGTTAGCAAGACTCTGTCCTCCGCCTCTTTACTACCTCGCATCTCTGCAGTGCATGACCATTTGAATGGGTGGGAGGACCGTAGTGAAGAGCGCGAGCCGCTACTGCAAACCTTTTATCAGCAAGGCGAGACCTCTGGTAGACCTGGTGAGGCAACTGATTAGAGTTTTGTCTTCCATTTTAAGCGGGTAGGTTTGTTCCCTACGTTCCGCCTGCCTATCATTATCAAGCCAGTGGCCCATACTGCATCACAGATGGGCCAGACAGAAGGGAGAGACGACAGCCCGCTTGCTTTTTGGAGAGACGAGGAGTGTGCAGCTGAGGGAGAGAAGAGGGAGGGAAGGAGAGTGAGAGAGAGAGAGAGAGAAGAAAGGATAGAACCGAAAATGTAATTTGCCTCCACGTCACTGATGAAAAAAGATATGTGGACTCGAAGTTCATCGAAAGAGCTCTTTTGCAATATGTGGTTGTAAGTGAGATAAAGTGCAAAGTAAGGACTTAATGAAGTATAACACATCTGTTATTAATGCACACCCCTTAGTAGTGCTTAGACATGGTTTTAGGTCAGTACGTCCTCTCTTTTGATTTTACAAAACTTCAAGACCATTATATCATTTTCCGTAACAAAATAAGATCGACAACTAATGGATCAATTTTAAATGTAATCTCCAACCCAAGCAGCCGTTCTTATATTCTCCTTCTTATAAAACACCTGCCCAAAATACTGTTTAATACCCTATTAGAGCAAAAAATAATAATAATAATTGAGAAATTGTAATACAGGCTTGATTTCAGAATTACACCCAAGACAGATTTTAATCCCCGACGATGAATTGCATCCTTGTCAGCACTCCAAAAGATTTGAGGTTTGATACGCAGCCTTTACTTTCTTAAGAACGCCAGAGCATTATCGAGCAACCGACTTGTGTGAGGTAAAAAACCAACATAAAGCCAAAAGTGTAGAATACACTTATCATTTGACATGACATTTACCCTTAATTGCTAAGACTCCATTAAGGTATCAGTTTAACATCAATTTATTTATTCAAGCAAATAAAAGAATCACTATAAAGCAGAATTGGCTGCTGAGCCGCTTTTATGTTTTGTCCGGCCACATATTATATTCCTCATTATGCAGGAATAAAATGTCATCATGTAACACAGCATGAATAAAATGCAGATGTTTGATTAAAACATTATCTGACTAGCTCTAATCCAACCCAGGGGGAAACAGTATTGCCGGGTACAAGCAGAACAACAATCATAGTTAAAAAAAAAAGGGAGCAGAACCATCCTCCCTCCCAGCCAATCGGTCAGTTGCTGCAGAATGATAAACATTGATTCAGCTCAAATTAAGCTGAGAACATGAAAGGACCAGGAACACGGCAGATCACTCCTCATCTCTTCAGATGACAGAAATGAATCTCTTCACCCCTGAGAGGGAGAGAGAAAGCTCCTCTCTATTCCTCATAACACTGAATTAAAGCTGATGCTTCCCAGCAGGTGCTTTGATTGAGCTAACTAGCCGCTTTTAATAAAAACAGTCGCAACCAGCTCCCTGCCTCCTTATTTGCAGACAGGCCAGATTATGCTAAATACATATCAAGGACTTTAATGGCTTAATCAGCTTGGTCATCTGGCCACCGCCGGGCTTCCTTAGATACTGCATTTCTGATCACACTGCCATGAATTTCGATGTTATACAACCAGAACAATGTTATGATATTTAAATGTTTTAAATGCGACACCTTGCATGGCGTTGGAAACAGTCTTGGACAACAGGGGTTGTTTTTTGTGGTTCAAAAACATTAGAAACAAAAGCTGTATTTGGACAGTGCAGTGTGTGGTCTCAGCAGACGTTTTTTTGAAAGAGAACGCTCCAGATTTTCTCTTGAAAGAAGACACAGCACGAGTCACGGATTCATCTGGTCTGTGTCTGTTTGCCAACCGCGGCCCGGTTGAAGTGTGAACCTGGATTCAGATGAGTTACACCCGGCAGTAGCCAAATGAGCCCTGTGAGGATTTCACCTGAATGTACAACAGAAAGCAGAGCCCTCGCTTCATGTGTGTGTTTTTCAGCATGTGCTGAGACAATCGCCATGGCAGCCTTATCACGCCAGTACATGCAATCAGCAAAACAACTTTGCCCGGTCATTGGCTCATGAACAAATCACAAATCACAAGCTGTTTTTTTTCTTTACACCCTCACAATGGTCGCCAGAGGACTGATTCACTGATCCTGTATGACGGCCATCTGGAGAGTTAGAGTGCACGTGCTTGTGAGTGTGTGAGAGAAGGAACGTCGGCAGGTATGCTCACCATGAAGTAGCTCTGCATGCATCACAGCAACACCTGTTACCGTCTCTCTGTGTTTCTCCTGTGGGCTTTGTGCTCTTGCCCAGCAGAGCAGACTAACTGTTGTTCCCCCAGGAATGACTAACTACCTCAGCTGTCCCATTCACACACATGCAACAGCTGGACGCCAACCACAACTCTAATCAGGAAGGATTTCCACCAATGAATGCTCCACCTGTGATATGAAATATGACTGCTTTATGATTCAGATCATGAATGAGCCATTATTCAACATTATACTCTTCCAAATTCCAGTGGGCTCATATTGCTGTAATATCACCTTGTCATGTTATTAGTTTACTACATACTGAAGTGCAATTTGTAATCATTAACTGATAATGAATCATTTAAAAAAGTAAAAATGTCATTGCCAAGAGTGTCATCATACCACACGTGTCTGTAGGCTATGTGTAAAGAGACTGTTTGCAGCTGGCTAACTTAGCTTAGCATAAGATTGGAAACAGTTTGAAACAGCTAGCCTAAAGTCTTCTGTATTTAATCAGTACAAATATCCACAACCCAGCATTTTACAGGGCGTTACATCATGAATTATTTCTATGTCCTGAACCAGTTACTTCCTGAAGTCTCAGCTGGTTGCCTGGCAACTGGTCCTGGCCAAAATATGTCCAAGAGCTTCAGAGGTGGTGGCAGGCTGACCATTGGACAGAGCCAGGCTAACTCTGTTGAAAGCTAAGCTAACCAGCTGCTAACTAAAGAGTGTCCTGTACATAAAGAGAGCAGCATCAATCATTTCATTTAAACCTCGGCAGGAAAGCAAATAAAAGAGACTTTCCAAATTATTGTTCTATTTACATTATAAAATTCCAGACATTTTGGTCATGTTGGACTTTCGAAGGCTGACTCTCTTTTACAGGAAAGAAATATGAATTATCCTGATTAAAGTCAAATTAATTTTGTATTCTGTTTTTAAATACCTGGGCTTGCAAACAATGATTTAACATAGCATCTATTCAGTCAAATGGGAAGGGATTCAATTGAACCACTTAACTGAGTCAACAAAATGTGGGTCTTTTAAAAAAATGTCTAACAGGGGTGTGGTTGCTAGACTATTGATCACCATTAAGAAAATGAAGTGTTTAGTTTTTTTTCTTTTTAAATGACATTGTACTGTAATATATTCTCCTAATGCATGTTTTTTGTAATGCTACAAACAACTACCTTGGATCAAAAAAATTGCACATTACTTTTCAGCAGCAATGGCAAAGACTACAAATGTGGATTATAATTCTAACTATGGGCTTTAACAGGATAAGCAGTATATGTCCTTCGTTTTCATGAGCACAACGGCGAGGTGTGCTTTCATCATGCTGCAAAACAAATATGCTGGCACTGAGGGTAATGGTGCGTCTAGCATCATTTTCCAGCACTGCAGTCATGTCTGCCTCTCCCTGCGCTGGCTCCAGGAGGGCCCAGCAGCTTAACAAGCCTCTCGGGGACCCAGGCAGCGGAGAGGAGATGATTTTACCTCCGGACAAAATCTGACAACTACACACACAAACACACATGCATGCACATACACACACACACACTTACTGGGCAAAGTCAAACAAGTGGGTTTAAAAATGCACATCCAGAAGGCTTCAGACACAGTTTATACCCCCACACAGAGACTCATGTTTCTTGTTGCCTGGGCTGACTTTGTAGCTATGCGCACAGCAGGGGGCTCCTATTCTATGTGCAGGCCCTTCAATACAACACCGCTGTCTAATCCGCAACCTAAAGCCTAATAATCACTGCCGTTCATGGTGTAAAATTGGCTGCTTCCAAAACAGCCGTGACAGGATAGAAGCCATTCAATCCCCCGAGGTAATCTTTACTTCAGTTCGGATGTTAAGAGATTCTCTATAACCATAAGTCACATAACAGACACTCCTACACAAACAAACACAATTCACAGAGAGGCCAGAGTAAAGCGGTAATCTCGTTTACATCCGCCGAACGACTGTTTGCTGCTGAGGTCAACATTTATACACCTATTAACTGAAGTATCTGACATGTGCAGTGTGCCAGGAGAAAATGATAGCAATCAATGGGTATTGATCACCAATAGGTCTCAGGGTTGTGCTAATAACAATGATGATGGTCTCCCAGGCTATGTACATCTCAAGCTGTATCAGTGAGGGGAGAAAGTCTTTTATTGCTAAATAACTCATGGTTTTATTTGAAAAGTCCCATGTTTGTTAATTTGTTAGAATAATTACATGTAGGTTAAAACTGGGCTAATTTAATCATCTGGGTTAACTACAATCATCAATATAATTTAAATGATTATATTTGCATATGTAGTTCAAGGCCTGATTCAAATTTAAATCACAGAAAGGTTGTTAAAACAAGAGCTATGTAATTTAGAGGTCTAAAAATAATGTGAACCAACTATAGCTCAGCGTTAACCTTGATATCTCCATGTCTTTGTGTATGCAAATCAGTGCTTACTTGATAACGGCTGGAATTATAATCAAAATCATTTCTCCAAATATGGAAACAAATAAGGTTTGGTACATTTAGAATCAGCATTTAATGCTTCTCTTCATAATAATCCTAGAATTTATCAGACTATTACCGGTGATTCATTTCATGCACTAGAGCTCTAAACTATATCACGCACCCTGATCAAGTTTAATTAACGGTGAAGTCCAAAATTGTGATTGTAAACATGATGCGATTCACCCCGCAGCACTGCCTGTATGTGTTGAGGAGAACATTGGAACTACAGTGTTTGTTGTGAACAGTGCAGAAAAACAACTTTGCGAGGAATGAGTGAAGGTAAAAAATTTGGAAAAGACATACTCATGAGTTTACCTTCGCAGATCCGATCTAGCCTCTGCCTCTTCACTTTGTGTTTGTCAGTTAGGGACATGGCGTCAAACACAACACAGGAAAGGACGGCACGGATCGGCACGGCACCTCTCCTCCTCAGCCGCAGATACTGACAATGTTCAGACTCCTAGTGCACTGTCAGCACTATTCCCCGGGGCATACCGCCTCGGCACATACACCTGCAGGTACAGAAAACCCTGGTTAAACACAACGCCGGCACACACATGCTGTATACACACATTATTGATGAACAAGCGGAGGAAAACTCTGACACAGGAAGGCCTTAAAGAGTCCTTGACTACACAGTACTCTCTGAGCCTCGTGCTCACAAAGAGCCCGGGAAGCTCCAGGCGATAGATACACAGAAAACCAGAGAATCACATTCTCACACACACACTTACTCAGATACTGTTGGGGACAAAGTGCTCCATTTGCTCAAAAAAAATGACAAAGCTTCCATGCTTTAAAAGCACCACTTTTCTCCTGTTTGAAGTGTGTTTTCTTTCACTGACAAACACTCATCTCAAGCTCCATCTTACCCGTCACATTCCTTTATTGATCACAGTGACATTTGAGGCTTCTTGACTCAGATGGCAAATAATAGCAATCCACTTTTTAGTCTCTTTCTTTGCACTCAAAACAAAGCAGGCAAATAAATATGTATTCATCTGACAGCAGTTGATCCAGGCACATGTGAAAGAAGAGAGGGATAGAACTTGTGAGGAGAGATGTATCATTTAACAGAAATGAAGCTCTTGAGTTGATGTGGTGCACCTGAGGGTTGACAGATTAACGTGTAATGGCGCAATCAGGCCAATAGAGGGTAGTTAAAATCTATTGAGAGAGAAGCACACCATCTCTAACACCTCTTAACAACATATAGATTCCTTAGCCCATGTATTCCCTAACCACACACAAAAAAACATCCAATGGAGAAAATGATTTATTTTTACCAGAATTTGGACTGACAACTGTAATCATACTTTGTATTTCACATCAGTTTAACAGGCGTTTGAGCAGGCTGAAAATGACAAGGCATTTCATTCACTATCACTGACAAACATGCGCAAATATACCGTGTTAGAGTGAAAACAAAGGGTATGTTTTTCTTTTACTGGCAGAACATTTGGAGAACAGTTTGGATCAGCATCTTAGAGAATTAGACAAAAGCGATTGCAGCACAACAGGGATTAAATGCCGCACTAAAAAAAATCAAATTCCACATCTCGCTCTTCCAGGACCGGAGCCAGAAAGAAGCGCCTCTCTTCCTAGAAAGTGCTGACACTGTGAGAATCATTGCCAGTGCCAGTAAGCACTAAAACATTATTTATTAGTCAAACTTATTTGTAAAAGTCTTCATCAATCCTTTGAAAGACAGGAGAAGGATCTCTGTGTTTTAAACAATAGATTTCTGTCTTGTTGAGCATCAGAACAAAATCATTCCAAAAGACCCTGCCTTAAATTCTGTTATTTAAATTCCCACATTTATCATCTCAATTTAGGAGATGGTTCTGCTTAGAATGGAAATGATTTATGATAACAACTTCCACATTAATACATGATGTGAATAGTCCTTAATTGCAGCCTAGATATTTCATATACTTAAAAACTACACTTGAAAATGTAACATTTTACGAGAACAAAGCAAATCATGTTTTACTGTATGACACATTTAACCGCCTTTTTATAAGAAATCTTCGTATCTTCTCTGTAGTCAGGAAAGAGCCATTTAGACGAGAGTTAGCTACACACAGTTCACTTCCATGGTGTTTTTCCACCCTGTTCCTTGATTCATTTCAGTTCCTCTCCCTGTCCCTCCTCCTTCCTTTTCATCTGTCCATCTCTCTGTAGTGCTGCTGCCTCTGAGGTCTCTCACTGAGTCATCAATCACAGGGCACTCTTCCAGGGCTGTCCACTTGTGTGTGTGTGTGTGTGTGTGTGTGTGTGTGTGTGTGTGTGTGTGTGTGTGTGTGTGTGTGTGTGTGTGTGTGTGTGAGCATGTGTGTGTGACATTAAGAGGGAGAGTGGCAGGGACAGGGAAGTAGAGAAAACGGGCGCTCACAGGGACTATGAAGACCCACACAGACGCCAAATCATCCTCAATTCCTATCTCCTCCCCCCTTTTCTGCTGCACTCATTCCCCTAAACCCACATCAAACAGAGTGGCCCCAAAACTTGAAAAACCTCCCTCCACTTTACTTTATTAAATACAGCCAAGTATGACCTCCATTCTTACATGAAAAATGTAGCGGGGCACTACTTCTCCATGCATCAGAGGAAAAGCTGAAACAAAGCCGGCAGTGCAGCCAGCAGGGTCTGAGGGGGTATTTAGGAAGGGATTTTGCACTCCCAATCCAAACACAAAGGTCATATACATGAATCTTAATATTTAAGAGGCATTAAAAGTCAGATGATCGATAAAACTCCCTGCCTGCGGGGCCACAGCTCATTGAAAGAGAAACATTTGTGCGCGAGAGGCCGAGACATTAAATGTAGGAATCCATATCTGTGAGGGCCGTCTCTGTCTTCCAAGGACGGCTCCGCTGTGAGCACAATCACAGTCCACAAACTCTGCTCAGTGTCAGCAACACACACAGATCACTGTCCAGCACTGTCTGCAGAGGTGGGGGAAGGGCAGGAGTTTATTACAGCACAATAGATAGAGACAAATGCACACAAAGCGCTGGTTTGGGTTGGTGCTGAAACGACTAGCAACAGAACATTGACACAAAATAAACCGACAATCAATGGCTTGTTCCACATTTTGCTAAATGTCCTTATTGCTATTCAAAGGTTACCCTATACTTTGTTCATACAGACACGTTGATCTAGTAGGATGTCACCTAGCTGGTCATTTCCCAAAAGGTTAGCTCATTCATTGAATCTGTTTATTGGCTAATTAACTATTTCTATGATGGATGAATCATTCCAGTTTTGTATATATAAACCAGTGGTGACCAAGCAATTTTGCTGTTATCTTTTGAACACTGAAAAGAATCATTGGTTTAACAGTAGCTTCATTCTCCACCCAATGTAATGACTTTAACCACGGCAGAATGTGTAAAACCACGAGTCATATTAAATTAATCCGCGACGGCATCTTCTTGTAATGCGATGAAGTTTAATAATGACGCCAATGCTGTTGCAATCCATCTTCCCATTGAGAGACAAACGCTAACAGAATTGTCTCCGATGTGATTAATTGACTTTGCTGAAATAAGAAAATAATTTGGTTTGGTAAACAGATACGAGCCCCGCCCCTGACAGACGCTCATTAGAAAGCAGTGATTACTTACTTTATTAGACACTTAGTGAGGGGGGGGGGGGTTCTGCTGATCAGAGGCAATCTTGCACAGTCAAAAGAGCCATTACAGTAACAGTATCACTTCATGTGTTGACACAGATCAGCGTGATTTGGTTTGATCTCTAAAGAACTGAAAAGCTGCTTTTTATTGTTTAATACAAACGGAAATGTGTTTGGACAGGCAGCAGATTGTTCAAAAGCCAAACTGAAGACAGAGTGGGGCTTTAGTGGGTGAGTTTGAGGGATTGAATAATTAAAAAGGTCATGCTACCTGCCTGCTGTGTGTCACTTCACACATGGAGACAAGCACACACACGCACACACACACACACACGTAGTTCTGAGCCAGGCACAATGCACACTGGGGCAAAGACTGAAGAGACGAGTCATTTGGGGGAATGATCATTTTCCCTCGAACACGATGTAGTTTGTGAACTAATTGGGTGAATCCATAATTAATTTGCTGACATTAAGCCTTAGGGTCTGCTCCACTAAGACTACTTTCTTTCTAAGGATGTGATGAAGTGCTGGTGAAGCCTCGGGCTCACCACTGATGGGAGACTTGTTCTGATGCTTCACAGTGCAGGTTCTGACATTTACGGGAGATATCGAATAGCAATACATCTCCACACGTGTCAGTTAACTCCCCATACTGCAGGGATTATTTTAATGTGAGCCGACATTCCTCCAACGAAACATTTAAGTGATGGATAAATCCAGAAAATCCATACTCGACATGTTTTCAATTCACATCGAAACCATAACAGGGTACGGTTGTATTCCTCACCCGGCCGGTCGGTATCCTCAGGGAAGCGAAGGATCAATGCTGAGAGATATAAAGAGAGTTTTCACAACCTTTCCTAGTGCTGATGAGACCTTTACAGCTCTTTGACTTATTAAAGTGGAGTCACCCCCCATTTGCTGCAAATGCTAGGTCAATTCGTTCAAACATCACTGACCATATTTATGAAAAACAACAGCTAGTGTTTGAAGGCTTTGACACCGACCATTTTCTTTTTGGTCATTCAAATGCCTTTGAATTTTGATGTTTTGACTTGTAGCTTTCAGCCTTTAATGTTTGCATGTCGCATAATTTTAATAACAAAAGCACTTGGCTGGCCCTTTTTTAAATACCTAATATATTTCCTTCGACTTATGGTTATAATGTCAACATAAGGAGGTCCCTTTTTCCATCTCATGTCAAAAACATTGCACCAAATTACACAAAAATATGCTATGTTTGTCCATTCAACAAGCAAACCAAACAACTTGGATGTTCTTATGAGCTACTGGACTCGGTTGAATAAAACATTAAACAATGGCCCAATAATCCTAGATTGTTTATCTCGGATCTAGATCACAATTTTTGGGTATTTTCTATTATAAAAACAAATGAAGAGTAGCGTTCAGGCTTGGCACAGGTATGCACACTTTCTAGAGTCTGAGTTCATTTATCTGATAATTACAATGAAAATACAGATGCTGGGGTTTAACAATTTCACTTAAATAATATGACTTGCAGCTAAAAGCTCCCAAAATGTAAGTGAGGTAGGATAAGATTGCATTATGTAACCAACCATTCATCCTTATACTTCAACAATGTTTCACTGGCAATCTGACCACTCTTTGAGACTGTGGCGAAAATACAGAAACCACCCAGACACCTGGGGGTTTAATCAATCATCATTAGGAATGAACTCCAGAAATATGTTCAAAGTGTTGGATCTGTCTCACTTATTGTGCAGAGGAATGGAATGTTATTTGTAAGTTCAAGCACAGATTGTCAGAGGCATGATATTTCTATCTGTGTAGGATGGACAGTTGTAAAAGATTAAGATTGTTAAACTGGTTATTTTTTAGTAAGATTACAAATTATATTTCATTCGTAAGCTTTAGATGAAATCTTCCAATGAGTTGTCAAACACACTGCAGCTCTGACGTCTGTATTTATCTTCCCCAGCTGACAACCTCTTTACATTTCATTGTACTGCCTCGATGCGAGTTCTGTGCTAATCCTTGCAAAGACTTTAAAATCACCAAGCACTTGCTTTCAGATAGAGTTGGATAACTTCAGTAGTTTCTTCTCCTGACTTAATTTCCCAGCGGAGTAAGACTGGAAAGAAATTGTGAGGAGAGACAACTGTTAAAAGTTATCTGACAGGGTGCAGCAGGAAAACGTACAGAAACATCCATCCCTCTCAAAGCTGATTCCTATCAAAAGCCCGAGCTCAGCAAGCCTCTTCAGAGACTTTCAAATGAGAACCTCCAGAGCAAGTTAAAGTCTCAACACTTTCACCCAAAGAGGCACACTTCTCTAGAAAAACACCTCTATCCTCTAAAGGTCCTTTTAGAATAACAAACACAAGTCTCGATGACAAAGCTGTTTATACTATTGATATTGCAATTAATACCCTCTTGTTTTTTTCTTCAAAAATCCCCTGTTTTCTTTCCACTAGCGCCCCGTTTGAACAATGGGGGCCATTTTTCACTTTCAGATGCTGGAGTTCCTCCAGAGTTAAATCTGTCAGCGTTGGGCAAAAACAAAGAAGGAAAAAACAGGAAAGTGTGGACACCCTGCGGCAAAAGCCCCGCTCTACTATTAATATCAACTTACATGCCCAGATCCTCAGCACATCAGTGCGATTTCCATGGACTAAATGGGGCCTGTGACGGCGTAGGCAGGTGACAGATTTGACACAAGTACATTTAGCATGGTAAGCATGCCAAACTGAATGCCTCCAAACGGTAGATTTTTTTGAACTAGTGGTATCAGTAATGAAAATATACTTTGGAAATATACAAAGAAGGCAGCACTTGAGTTCTAAGCTGCTGTAGCCCACCTTGTGCTATTTACATCCGATCAATAAACTGTTGTTTCTCAAAGTTCCAGAGGCGGAGGTTATCAGTGCAAGCCACAACCGCAGCCAAAGCTGAAAACACTTCCAGTGCAGGAAAGCGCCTGCAGCGTGCCAACCTGGCGAGCAGAGGGAAGGCGTGGCCTGCTCTGCGAGGGTGAGCTAAGAACCGCGCTCGCCACCAGCTCGGTGTCAGCGAGAGGCCAGGCTCCGGCACAGACAGCCTGCCTGGGTCCAGCCGGCTCAGCGCGGCTCCCTCTGGGTCCTTCCAGGAAGAGCCAGCATGATTCAAAGCTTCCTGGTGCAGGAGAACGAGGTGCTTCTACTCCCCCCAGAATGTGCCCACAAACACACACACACATATTGCTCAGCCCACTCCCTGTGGACGATGAGACAGCCAACTCCTAGCTTTACTTGGGCTTACTTTGGGAGGAAGCCAAGTTAAACAATGTGTTTGATAAAGTCCAGAGAAGAGTGGTGAGAGAGGAACACAGAGAAGGAGCACGAGGTCCGTGCTCAACCACCAAGGAACAGGGATTCAAACATGCAGGAACACTTAAATATAATAATTTCAATTTGTCTAATTTCGTAGTTTTGGCCATAGGTCCTAACAAATCATTGTACTCTAAAACAGTCAGGGAATATGAAGCATCAGCTAACTAGTTTAAAACAAAACTCCAGGTTGATTGATTGGCGAAAAAAGACAGCATATAATATGAGTTTATAAAAAACCTGTGTGGTCATCTGACCCCTTTTTGTTCGTCTTTATTTCAATGATGTTGACATTGCCCCAGATGTAAGCGGTTTGCAATGTTAACTGATAGATGTTGGCCAAGAGGAAAAACACACAAGCAGAAGTTCTCTTTAAACGCAGCATTGGCCGTGTGACTGCTCCCTGAGCACAGTTTAACTGGCCCTATTTGGGAGAGCCAGAGCCAATATCTGACTTTATAGGAGAGCTTTCTATCCGAGCCCCTCTGATGGGCTCACAACACAAGGCTGGCCTCTCTCTCTCTTTTTACCACATCCTATCATCTCAGGCTCTACTAATGCGCCATGCTTCCAGGGACTGACACACACTCACACACATATATCCACATGCACATAACTCAGTCAATTAGTCCTGGCCCAACCTTGCAGCTGAGAGATAAATGGTGTGGAGTCTCAGCAGGCTTTTGCACGAAGCTGTGCTCCTTGTCCGCCGTACGGTATGTAGAACAGCTCTCTGGAGGAATGCTAGCCCCTCCACCAAGAAAAGACGTGGCAAGCGCAAGGCTGAGGAGGGGCTCAAAGTGCTCCGGATTGTATTAAAATATGACCACAAGGACCCCCGACTCCCTAATCAGAGCTGCTGTAAGAAGCAAGAAGAAGAGAGGAAAGAGGAGGAGGTGAAGGTGTGGTGGGGTGTAAAGCTGGGTACAAAATTCCAGGTCATTCTACTTATAATAATAATAATAATAGATTTAATTTATTAGCGCTTTTACAGGTGCTCAAAGACGCTTAACCGTCATTAACCGTTTGTCTGTACGGTTGAGCGTCAACCTGTCTAATGTAAGAAATCTAATAATGTTTCCTTGGAGAAAGAAAAAGGTATGAATCCAAACTAGCCTTTTCAGGTATGTTTATGTCCCTTAGAAAAACACCTTAACAACCAAGAGATGGATACTTTTCAATGCCATAATAGCCAATATTTAGTTAATAGCCTTTCCTCTGTACAAAAAGCTACATTTCCCCCATTCTCAGTTAAACTCAAGCAAACAGTTTTTAAGCTTAACCACAAAAAAACATCAGTATCTTAGTGTTAAAAATGCCCATTTAGAGTAGGGATAACAGAGAGAAAAATCGGTTCTCTTATTTAAAAGACTGTGGTTTCAGCAGGTGGAAGACCAAGCAAAAAACCCAAATGTCCACCCGTGTTGTAAATCAAGCGGTGTAAGCTGCATTATCTGCAACAACATGACATCCTTTTAACACCTGACACCTAGGTAACAAGTGTCTACCCCCAGCGGGTCCAGTTGACATATTATATACAGCTCCCACTACTCACTAACTGTTCACGAGATGTCAATCCTATCAGTGCATACACACACCTTTAAATCAGCCTCCAATGCCAGCAGGGCGGGGCGGATGTTCGTGAGAGCCCTACCTGACTGCAAGATAGAGCAACACACACACAAGTACATGTACACAAACACACAGCGAGGTGAAAAATTACAGTGAGGGTCTGGCGGATTAACTGCGGAATAAAAAGTGCTGATGGGCGACAAAGGAGAAAAAACAGCTATTCATCACCCTGGCACAGGATCAAACTCGCACACTTCTCAAAATGCCCTCTTAGAGTTATTGTGCAGCGCGGCTCTGGTGGCAGCTCCACAGATAATGCAGCCCTACCTGAATTGATTAAAACGGGGACGCATCCTCTCTTTCTGAAGATGGAGAGCATCCCTGCATCTCCTCAATGCTAAAGTGGGAGACATCTGTTACTATGTATTTAACAAGCAGACTGAGATTTCTTTTCCCCCCTTCTTTGTGAGTGTGTTTGCATGAAGCCGAGGTAATTTTCTCAAACAAATGCGGTCGCCGTGTTTCTGCTGGTGCAGCGTTTCTCCAAACCTGGTGGGGAAACAAATTGAGGGCATCTGTGTGAAACTTAAATCACTTTTACAGCACTCTACATGCTGCTGTTCCAACTTACACTCAGGCACGGGCAATTCTTTCAGATTAGATGTATGCAACAACTGGACTCATATATATGCAAACATGTGTCAAATATGTGATGCCTACAGAACAGCTTCATCTGCCATAGATTCTCCAAGTCACTGCTCTAGTCTTTACTGGTTGAAGGACCACCATTCATTGAAATTCATTATCTCAACTCCATTAACACCATATTCATACTTCAAACCTCTCGGTGACCCCGAAGAACACTGCTCCCGTCACGGAACAAACGTTTCATCATACGATAAAGACACTTGGATTTATTCATCTTGCCATCTTGATCTTAATTGAGGTCAATTGAAGCTACTCATGCCCCACAGCATGAAAGGATGAGCTTAAATGTATCATGCAATTATGTAAGCATCTGCAATTGTGTTCACAAATTCATAGTTTTTCTGATCATTTGTCAAAACCATTTTTTTTCTGATATTTGTAAACCCTTTGTATATAAGAAGGCTTTCCATCAGACTTATCTTAGACACATACTAAGGAACAACCAATGAATCATTCAATTAGTGGTAAAACATCTAAATACCCATAACAACTATCCAGAAACTCTTTTTTGTTTTTGTCAAACCATGCCCAAAAACCAAATGTATTGAATTCAAAAACTAGTTAAAAAAAAAAGCCAAACACTCAAAAAGCGCTTGTCAAGCATTTTGGCTTGACGAGCGTCGAATAATGAATCAGTTAATCAACTAATAGTTTCAGCACTAACCCGCATTGAATGGAAGCTCTGCAATCTCTGCTCCACAGGCTGCCATCTGTTACAGCTTGGCTGCGGCTCTCAAAGACCAATCAAAGCACCGTGTTATCAACAATCTGAACATCAAAGGACGCTAATAAAAACCGTTAATATGAATATATTGTCATCAGTTTTATCTTCCAAATTGCTGTAAGTGTGGTATAATATCAGTGCTCCACTAGATAGGCCATTTAAATGCATGAGGACCGTGGTCTTTTGTGAATAGAGTAAAGAAGTGTATGTGGGTGCAGAAAGCGCTCAATGAGAACTCCTCCCAGGCTGTGACAGTACATAGCTTACACAACGGGTGAGAAAATGCCATGAAAGAGGATGAATCATACATTGTATCCACACTGAAGACTCACTGACTGCCTCGGGGTTTGGGTCAGTTGTGTAGTCTGAGAAGGGGCGACTGACACTCCGGACACATGTAACACAAACAACAGCTACAAATCAGATATCCTCCTTATTCGCTGTCAGAGAGTCTTTCCCCCTCAATAAGAGCATGAGGATTGGCGGTGGCCTCTATTTCAACTCGGTGGGTCATGGGGGTCGCTGCGCTTTTTAAAGAAGAGAAAAGCCCCCGTCACAGCGATGGGTTTTTCTCCTGCCGGTCACAAAATGTCTCCTGACACAAAGCCCTCATACTTGTATCAGCGCGCTTCAGTATTGCCAACAAATATGTGACCTCCTTTTTTTTTTACCTCCCACGGCTAAAAGAAAAAAGAAAGGAGTTGACTCACCTTTACCTTGCCGACTGAAATAAAACAAAGAAATAAAAACAATGCGCCGTGCAACTCTGCCAAACCAAATGTTGTTATTTTACTCCGCAAACTTTTGCTTGAGATAGTTAGAGGTAAGGTGACGGCTTCAACTTTATACGTGTTGTGTTGTGTTGTGTTGCCTGGGGGGAATGCTTTTCACTGTTTATCCATGAATGGCTGGTCTGAGCCAAGGCCTTTAAAGCTCTAGAGAAAGCCAACGCTGTCTGCCACTGCTAAAACATGATGGAAAAAATATCAGTGCTCGCAGAATAATGTCTTTGAACACTGAGTTACAAATGTGAAAAAAGATGGTTATTGTACCAGATTGAGGTCAATTAGGCCTTTTCTGCTTGAGGTACACTTGTAATTCTCGATGACTTGATTGAATTATCAGAACCAAATGTCTGTAACTACTGTTTGTTTTCATTAGTTCACGCTTATAATCAAATGATTTCAATGGCTCTTCATTTTTCGGTTCATCGTTTAAGTGATTTTTCCAGCAGAAATGCCAAACATTCATTGGTTCCAGCTATTGCTTTACTGTGTTTAATATCACGGTTGACTGAATAGTCTTTGATTTTGGACTGTCTGGGTCTGACATTTTTACCTTGAGCACTCCAAACGTACTGATTTGACAATTATAGACTGTCAAATTCATTTTAAAACCACTGATATAAATAGATAAAAAAAAAAAATAATGGTTATATTTGACCCTACATTTTTTATCCGCTTTGTGAACCCCATGTTGTAGAATATGCTACCAGAACTCGTAATGTCTTTGAGGTGTGACCCCATGCATCTGCTCCCACTACAACAATCCCATAACACACACAAACACACACACACACACACACACACACACACACACACACCCCCACTCACCACACACAGAGGTCCCTCCGGATTAAATGAAGAGCATGGAGAGCGGGGCCCCATTACCCTGCAGAAGCCACTTCACCGGTGGCTTTACTAGACTGCGTTTCCCCCCCAATTATAAAAGCACAAAGCTTAAGCCGGCGGTCAGCGATGAGGTTGGGGGGATCGGCCCCTTGTTGGGATGACCTAAGTGAACTTGGGGTGAGGGCCCGACGTAACTGAGGGGCCACGAGGCGAGGGTCCAGTTTAGGGGTGGGGGGGGGCGATGTGTGTGTAGATTTGGCTGCTGTAGGGGCAGAAACCAAGCGGTGTTTGGTTTTTTTTAAAAGAGAAGAAACCTGATGCTGTAGGAAATACTGCTGTGAGTGGAACCTCTGTTAGTCAAATTAACTTCCAAAGTAATGGGAGGGGGTGGGTACAGGGTGGCAAGGAGGAGGAGAGGAGGATGGAGGAGTAGGGGGTGGGGGTGTAGACTAGGTGACAGGCAGGACGGGTGTGTGTGTGTGTGCTGTGAGGGAGGCTGCAATCTTAGCACAAAAAAAAATGAGCAATTCCACCCCGCGCTGAGTCCGCACGAGATTGAATGCAGGAAACGCATGAATTATTGCGCAGAGAGGGGCTGAATTAACTCTATATATCACGGCAAGTCAAAACAGTTCAGGGGTGAGGGGCTGTGTGCCTCAGCTGATGAGGGGGAAGGGGATGGGATGAGTGCGTGGCATGCGGAGGAAGAGGGAAAAATAAAAGTAACTCAACATTACTATCTCCTCCCATTAAAGTGAACCACTTCTCTCTCTACAGAGCCATGAAGCTGTCAAACAGACCTCTGATTTATTCTGCCCTTACCCAGGCTCCTGTCCTAACTGTCGCATGCCTCCAATTAATTTTTTTTTTGTTGCTCTCCATCCCTTCCCTGTAAATGTAATGAGATTGCAGCGCCGAAAACTGCTGACTTCCATTAATGCACAATTCCTTAATAATACCGGCAGCAAAAGCAGAGAGAAAACGCACACTCGCCCAATAATAGCATTTTAAGAACTCCACAGTTTTGTCTGGGATGTAATGAACATTATTCATCGCTATTTTTTTTTTTACATTTGCACATAACAGACTGATTAAAGCTCAAAGCTGAAACCTGGCTTAAGTAAACACTGCATGTCTTGTATTAAAGACTCTTTGTGATGAATCAGGTTTGATCGCCACTGCATCCATTTGTCCACCTACTCTTCACCCACTCAGCCGGGCCTTTCAGCAGAGACAGAAGTGGTCATGAAAAAGGAGCGAGCTGCTGTGAAGAGAAGAGGAAGTCCAGGGAAAGCACTTTTCAGTATTTACAACAGCGGGTGCTCAGCCAGCAGCTGAGGCTAGCAGATGAGGAGGTCAGATAAGAGAAAATGGCTCCAGTTATTATGGCAGAGATAGAGCATCCTAACCTGCAGAGAAAAGGTCAACAATAGGCTAATTGAGTCACGATTTTAATTGCCCTATAATATTTTTTGTCTAGTAGACACAGCGAGAGATATCATCTAGCGGCTGTGTCGATGGCGGTGTGTGCTGACCGTTACGGGGGGGCTGCAGGTGCACGGCGGGAGGTATTAAATAGACTGTTTTGGTCAAAGCTGAGCGCAGCTGGCCGGTGTTGGTGTGGAGGGACTTTATTACCCTATAAACTATCTGAGTCAATTCACTCACACCATCTTCTGTGGGCCTCAAAAGCCCCCGATTCAATTACTGCTGAAACTCAGCATGGGGAGCCCTGGGAGACCGGCGAGGCTCGACTCATTGTTCTTCATGTCACCTTCTTAAACAGAAAGAACAACGTCCAATGTTCTCACACTGCTGGAGCTAAATGAAAGGAAATGCAGGCGGTTGTAGACGTGACCCGATACACCAGTGTAATACCCGGCAACATAAAGATTGATATGTTCTCATGGGCGACTAATAACTCCTTTGTCTGGAGTAAAAGCGGATTCGAGCAAGCTGCAGTGATTGATTGACGTGTTTGGGACAATTAGAAGCTCGAGGAAGCGAGAGTTTCCTGCTTGTTTTGTTTGTCCTTTGTTTGTGTACTTGGAGAAGATTCATTAGGCCTCTGCATGGAGGATTTGAGGTTTGCGGAGCGAGAGGGACCCAGCCCAAGTGAAGCATGTCAAATTAGGAGGGAAAAATCTAACCGCTGCTACTGGGACTCATTAGAACCTCAACAAACAGCATTTTGTTGTGTATGTGTGCGTCTGCCTCCAACTGTGTGTGTGTTTGCATACTAATAAAAAAGGGGAGCAGCATTGGTTTGTGTGGTTTTAAGTTATTTTCATCATAGCAGTTTGTTTTATGAGGCAACGAAGCTGAGAGACTCCAAACAACTTTAATGAAAGTGAGGATCCAGCGGCCTCATGGGAACTTAAGTGCTAAGCTGATGCTCCAACAGAATAACCGACATGCTGCTAAATGAAAAGTATCAGGTGGCTTTGGTAAAGTACCCAAGTTTCTCGGCTTATGAAAACAACAAGGACACACATTGTTAGTGAAGCAAAGCATCTCTTTGTGTAACTGATGAGCAGAAGTTTTAGTGAGAGGTTGACTGAATAATTCATATTTCTCGGAGAGGTAATGAAAGTATGTTTCAAAGTGTACTGGATTTGACTGGTGGCTATTTTGTACAAATATAATTAGATGAATTTGAAATAATAACAAGATATTATCACAGCAAGTCCCAATGATTGTTTCCGTGTTCAACTAACCGCCCCAAATCACATTTCATTGGACAGGTTTAGGTAAACAACCCGGGTTCAAGATTAATCTCTCAACAATATTTTAATTTTTTACAGGAAGATGGAAGAGTTGATAAAAATGATTCCATAAATATTGACCCATATTAATTAATATTCACGTTTGTTGTTTAGTTGTATTAGTATTTCCACAATTAGCAGAGACTACAATTGTTCAGTATAACCCTGTGCACCACCACCGCAGTTACAGGACACATTATTGTTGCTTTTAAATCTACAGCGCATTTCTGTATTGAAAAATAATTGTATTTTCCCCCTGTCGCAGCGCAACACACACACAAGGTCATCCTTTCAGTTAATGGCAGCAAACGAACATGCATTAGTGCTATAGTTTGTCGGTAATGTCCTTGCTGATGGTGAATGTAGTCTGCCGCCTGCTAAACACTGAGCTACAATGCCAGTTCAGTGAAGTGAGTCGCATCTAAAAAAAACACTGAAGTGAATACACAGAAGTTTAAAAACGGAGAAAACAGACTAATTAAGCCGACCAAATACAGCACATATCTGAAGAGGGAATTCTCTTAGTCTTTGAGCACAGCTGTGTAAGTAAAGACAACTGAATGGCTGCAGACAGGAGAAATATGCAGAGAAGGGAGAGTGCCTTCTCGCCTCAGCAACACAATTTGCTTTTGGGAGAGGAGAGACATCTGTCTGTCCCCCCCCCACTATTTATCGCAGGGGTTAAAGGGAAGCTAATCTATCCCCGGGCACATCCACGGTGAGGCCTTCAAACAGCTCACTTTACCACAACAACTCCCAGCACCTCAGCTATCATCCAAAAAGCTTAACTGCGAACCCNATGTAAAAAGTCGTCAGAAATATAAGTACTGGAGTAAAGTACTGATACCAGAAAAATGTACTTAAGTACAGTAACAAAGTATTTGTACTCCACTACTTCCCACCTCTGGCGCACGCACACGTGTCCAACGCCCCACTGCACAGCTGTGACCTGACCTGGGCTTAATGCGGTGCTGTATCTCAGGTAGACAAGCAGAGCTGCTGGTGTATTATTACTCCATCAGGCTGCAGGCTGTCCTAAAGAGCATTACAGCCGGTAGAAAGAGAGACGGGGGAAGAGAGGGAAAAGCCTTCCTGCCTGCACATTCCCTGCTCTTTATCTTAAGCTCCACCAAAGCTGGACACAAATTCATTCCTTTGCTCTGTCAAATGCAATTAGCGCCAGCCCACGGCTACAGCAAATATATCGACTAGACTGCGCAGCGGGGGGTGAGAGCTCTGCAAGCTGAGAGGGCTGTTTTCTGAGTCAATATCTGCACTCCGAGGCGTTGCCCGGGGCGACACCTGCAGGGGAGCCGGGGAACTGTTGGAGAAGAAGTGTTTCCCTTCTGTCAACTTCTCCCAGTGTCACCTCTCACTGTGATTTCTCTTTGTTTCGCCTCTCGGGGGCCATTCTTCCCGCAGTTCTGTGAGTTGCAGCATGCGAGGAGTGGCTGTGGGGTAATAGCCTAACCTAGCTAACCGTGTGTCTTTTTCAAAGCTTATGATTCTCAGCTGCCTCTTAAGTGCTGCAATGAAAGAACACTTTCCCCTCTTCCCCTCACAAAAAATCTTGGCAGTCGCTCCCAGCTTCTAATGTGGAAACGTGTGTGTGTGTGTGTGTGTGTGTGTGTGTGTGTGTGTGTGTGTGTGTGTGTGTGTGTGTGTGTGTGTGTGTGTGTGTGTGTGTGTGTGTGTGTGTGTGTGTATATACATGTTTGTGTGTTTCTGTGTGTGTCAAAACCCACCAATGCCTAATAAAAGACTGCCTGCCAGCGTAAAGGCTTTTTATGCCCCTGGATTTCAGCTTTTGTCAAGATTAAGGGATTACTTGCTTCTAAGCATATTCATTTGATTTTTTCATACACTTTTTGTTGTGCCTTTTTCTTTTTTACCCCCACAAGCAGAGAGGGGTGGTGGTGCTGCTTCATCTTCCAGCTCACCCCTCATCCTTCATTTCATCTATTGCTTTCGGATAAAGGCTGCTCTCTATCCCACATCTGACAGTATTTTCCCAGGTGCTGTCTGTCTCCTAGATCTTTTAAGTGTCAGGCACAACAAAGGTGTCACAGATTTCGTTTTCCTTCTCAATTTATGTCCAATGTAATATCTGTAAAGACCCTTAAATGCAGGCATCCAATCCAGATTGATGTCCTGCTTTAGATCAAACAGATTACTGCTGGGCTGACAGACATTTAAAAACAGCCAATTCTTGGAATGTTTCTGTAAATAACCGGCTGTATGTCTGAGTTTATTTGTTTGGATGTATGTGTCACTGCAGATGCGTCAGGGTGCATTCTTGGTGAACACTGCGCGGGGGGGCCTGGTGGATGAGAAGGCTCTGGCCCAGGCGTTAAAGGAGGGGAGGATACGTGGAGCCGCCTTGGACGTACATGAGACGGAGCCCTTCACGTAAGTCTACACACACACACACACACACACACACACACACACACACACACACACACACACACACACACACACACACACACACACACACACACACACACACACACACACAGGATGATGATGGTGTGTCCGTAGTCTCCATCATGCTGACACTGTCTCCTAGTTACCCAGTGATGTGTGTGAGCGGACTGTGAGCTGCCTGCTAATGCCATATCCAAGCATTATCTTTTTCATGATAATATCGTTTTGGCCAAGATAGCAAAATTCTGACTTTTAATGGGAACATTTTTTCTTATTAAAAGCTTAGCTTACATTTCCTTACAGTAAAAATGTATTGTCTAATGACAATACATTAGACTAATGCATTTGTCCTGAAAAAATTGCAAAGTTAAAATTGGTATGTGTCCAATCTGATTTACAGAAATCAATTTTTAAGAGTGCGGATTGCTATTTCTTTGGTGCGTCAGCCGCAGCAGGCAGCAGTTTTAAGGAAGAAAAACTCTAAAAACAATTTGTTCACTACAGTTCAAACAGCAGACAGTTAGAGAATAGCCGGTGAACATAATGGAGCATTTAGCAGCTAAATAGCCAGATACCTCCATCAGGGTTAATAGTTGAAAAGTCAAGATTCAATACTGGATTATGCATTCATCAGGTGGTCACAAAAAAAGAATCCAGATGAATGCTAGCGTTGCTGCGTAACTGGATGTGTCAATAGGCAAATGTTTGCAAACATCTTCCTCGTACCAACTTAAAAGGTTATTATATTTCTATGCATGTTATCTACTCTGCTCAGGCCTCTTAAACTCTCATAGCAAAAACAGACTGTGAGATTTAAGCAGGCAGCGCCCAGACACCTGACAGCATGTTTTCTCTGAAGTTGTACTCTGCAAGGCTGTTGCAATCTCCATCCTTGGCAAAAACTGAGAATGCAGTCAAAAACAAAGGCTGCCAGGTTTGACAGCCTCCCGACATGTCAAGCTTAATGTACTATCTGTGAGTCTGTTTTAGTTATATATGAGTACGGAGACCGTGTTGTTTAGCACAGGTCTCAGAGCCACTGCAGACTGTTAAACCAGAGCTGCCATGATGTAGACTATGATGTCTTCCCTTTTCACCTTCTGACCTACATGTGCATGCGAGTACACTGGTTTGGATATGAACTCTATGAGAGTGAATGTGCTCCAGCTGGGTGTTCCTGTCAGACTCATCGTACGGTCTGGTTGGGAGCCAATACCTTTTTGCCCAATTCACCTGGGATCTTCTACATCTCCGCGAGCTTTGGTAGTTCTGTTCTGACTGTCGAGAAGAGACATGAGAACTGGACCCCACACAGCGAAGAGAGAGAGTAGGAGAGAGGGGAAATTAAACACAAAGAGACAAGAGGGAAGAACCCAGATGAGTCTAGTCGGTCAGGCAGAAGTGGGCCAAGCTGGTGTTGCACTCATGGGATGACACACATACAGGCAACTCTAACTGACTGGAGACAAGCCTCACAGTCTCCGTCTCTCACACACACACTAAAATAACCTGAGTCCCCTGGGTCACGGTTATCCAGTGCTGCATGCTGATGTTGTGAAAATTACACCTCTAAAATCAAGCTGACTAAACAAAACGTCATTTGGGGCGGGATGAGGGAGGTGGGGCGACTCCACAAAATGACTTGTCCTCCCTTGACGAAACATGACTTTTGTTCCACCTCAAGTTCAAATTGGTGAGGTAAACTGCACGGGTACAGCTGCTCCCCTTATCGGCTGAGTAGAGATGTAGAATGGCTGCAACTAACTAATACATTTCAAATCATTAGTTCCACTATTATTTTAATGTATTGCATTATTAAGAAGCCCGCAGTGACATTCTAATATTTCAATTCAAAAGTCAAAGATATTCAATCTACAATGATATGATTAAAGAAAGACAATCTGAAAACTCTTCCATTTGAGAAGCTGAAGAAACAGTATGTTTACATTTTTGCTTGATAATCTAAAATTGACAAAATGACCCAAGAATTAACCAAATTATTGATTGTTTTTCATGTCAATTGAATAATCAACTTATCATTCAGCACTAGTAGAAAATAAAAGGTAATGTCCTGCTGTCACTTACATGTATTGTTTTTTTAGTAGAATGTCATGTTTGCTGAAAAAGTTTGTGAAAATACAAAATGCAGGGGGGTCAGCCATTATAGCTGAGAGAATATGTGAGGTATTTTGGTCACTTAGTGCGGGTCATGGGAGCCAGAGGACAATGGCCGCCTCTTAGGCACAGGTTAATGAAGCCTTTTAGAGGGCATCCGTTTTGGGCCTCCGCAGGTTAATTACAGAGCAACATACTGACAGGCAGCCAAGTTGATTTTATGCAAAGCAAACACACGTTAGTAAAACTTTTGCTTTGATGATAGCATGGTTGTAAGCCTCCACATTATCATGGGAGGAGCTGAATCCTCCACACCGGTCTTTGAATGAGAGAATGTAAAACCAAAGCTCTCTCTCCCCTTTCTCTTTGATAAACAAAAGGCCGTTTTGGCCCCGGTGTCAGAAACTGCACCTTTGTTATTGTCCTTATGCTTATCTGAAGCCACCAAGCTGACACCTATCCAATTTACCTGAACAGAGTCTGGCAAAAACAAAACCCATTTCCCAACGGTACATTTCTGAATAGAAGCAGTAACAACCTCCAAAACAGGTAGCTGTGATGATATGGGAGGACTAATTGCAGATGCACAGGGATATGGAAGGGGAATGAATCACTTAAAACACAAAGAAATGAGCAAAGATGTCAAAGAAAATAATATGAAGTTAGATTTCACTTGGATCATTATCAAAAGAGTGAGTAAAATGAAACGTGCAGCATCGGTAAAAACCACTGCTAACTAACATGTTAAAAATGTTCAAGGTACAACTTACACTTGAGTGAGAACGTGGTAAACAAGACTGTGATACCACAACAACATGACACCTTGGCCGCATTCCCAGTGATTGTACATCGAGGCATCAGATGCTCCACGCTCTGACCAATCCTGGGAGATTAGCTCCTGGGTGGCACAGACAGAGATTGGACCATTCGGTCTCCAACGGCACCTAGTCCCGGCCCTAATGGAGCTGACTGATCACATTTCACTAAAGGGCCAAAGCAGTCGGCAGAGCAGAACCAAGCAGAGCTGGTGGCCCAGGGCCCAGAGGCCCACTTTAACCAGCAAGACGCTCTACTGTTGGCAGCCTGAAGAGCAGGGAGGAACCTTCACTACACATACAACTCTCTCTGACATACAGGATAGCTTCATGTATTTGGTAAAGTAACTGCTTTTGTGGCAAACAGAAGTCTTTATTATATAAATTACCGAGGATAACCCTACTTAAAAAAGGAGAAGCTCCCTTTTTATGTTCACCCCCTATTGCAGAACTAATGCAGAATTTATATTATAGGAACTTGGCAGGACTGTAAATTACATTTCTTGGAGAGAGATTAAAGGTTTCATTATCAATGTGGTTTCAAAAAGGTCTTGTTTAACATCTTTTGCCCTGCACTGCAAGGGGAACATCACACAACATGTGTATGGACTGATCTGACATGAGAATAATCTCCTGAATTACTTAAATCGCTCATATTACAATACTGTTTTTTTGTAGTTTAATAAACAGATGTTTTTAATGCATAGGGTGTAGGATATAAGAATGTTTACTTAATTTGACAGTGTAACATTTAGACTGCCATTGAGGCTTTTACAGAAAGTCATCTTGGACTTAATTGAAAATAAGGCTTTAATGCAGGATTATGTAATAAAGTGTGTACCTGAAAGTGGCAGCTTACAGGAACACACGTATAAAAATAACTAAATAGCCAACAGATGCTTGGAATCCTTGGATAGACTCCTACAAGAAGATTTACAGCACACAAACTAACAAAACGCATCGTAAAAACTCTCATAATGTTTCCCCTCTTTACAATTTGACCTAAGTAATAAACAGTGCTTCCAAGCAATACCTGGAGAGGAGGCACGGTTTTCCACCAGTCACAAATCTTTTCTGCTTTATTTGAAACTAAATAAGAATTTCCACTTGAAGCGATTATTTCCCCATAAAATGATCCGAAATAATTAATTTACAACCTTTAAATGCTGGGGATAATTGATTGTGTATTGGCAGCATAGCGTACACCGCTTTCTTAAAGTAGAAAGACACTTGACCAAGATTTCCAGAGAAAGCACGGAGAGACTTCACACTATAGAAAGAAGACTATTTTCTGTCTGAGATAAGCAGATAAGTCCCCTCAGCTGGGAGTTGGGAGGCTTGTTTACCTAAGAAAATGGACCCACACACTGAACTTCAAATGAACCACATCTAATGCAGACATATCTGCCACAAGTTTAAAAACACACACCGTGGGCTGGAAAAGAATACATGTCAATCAACGCAGCTAGAGAGGACCAATGCATATTACTAACAGATGTTATTGTTGCACGCAAATCTGAATCAAGACAGAAGACATTTTGTAATTTATATACAACACCTGTGTATACAAGACACTGAGTAATAGGAGAATCTCTTGAGAAACCCATGTATTCTTGAATGTGCAACTAGGGCATGAAGGTAACATTTTGTAAACACTAGCCCAATTAAAACTTGTTTTTGCAATTAACTCTTGTTCTCCAGAGATACCGTAAAAACATTCATGAATTCACACAGATTACACAGTAGATTCATGCTTTTAGGACTATTCCTTCAAACTACATTAACTTTGAATGTGTGCTACTACATCATAAAGTCTGAGGTGTAAGGTCCCCTTAACTTCCATCTGTCTACTAATAAAGAATGAAGAGAGGATGTAAGATAAGATCAATATGAGAGGAAACCCAAGAAAATGGTATGTTGCATCACAGATCATGACCATCAGTGGCAGCTAGGCGACAGTAAAAAGGAGAATGATTGGCAGACAGAATACAGTATGCAAAGTCGTGAAAGATGGCTCATTGATCTGGGGGTTTAGCTATCTTTACCTTTACCCTCCAGACATAGTTTCCTCCACAAACGTCAAAACGTGAAGCAACTGTATTTCAAACATCCGCTGATCTCCTTTCACGCTACTTTCCTGAGCTAGGCTTGGTGTGTCAGGTGAAAAAAAACAAATCAGCAGAAGTGTGTACTACAAAGGTCTGATTTTGACCACAATAAATCTGCAATGTGTGTAAAAAGATGGCCGCCATAAACTAACAGCAGTGAAACCCATCATAATTCATGAGAAGGATTTAAACTCAGCATTTCAACCACAAGCAATAACCGTTATGCACATTCTGAGATGAGTGGCACACTGTCTGTTCCTCCTTTACAGGGATTCAAAAAGTGTCTTGTCACTTGTAAGACAATAACATTGTAGATGACAGCTGAGTGGAAGACTTGTCAAATACACAATGGAAGATTTTCATTTGACTATAAAGGGACAACAGATCACAACTTGTGAGATAATTGGCAGCATCAAAATGTGCCAAAAGTCCCAACTGATGGAAAACCTGTTAGAAACATGACATGATTTAATTTAACTTGAACAAAGCACAACAAAGTTCATGTGGGGATAAATCTCAAATGTAATATTAAGGAAGCGAGGTGGTTTTCCTGCTTTATCAACAGACGTTTACATGCTCAAAATGTATTTTGTTAGTGTGACGTTGCTTTAACTATGAGTATGTAGCCTGAAGGAAATCAAACTTAAGGGTGTTTTAATGCCAGTTTTGAACATGAGACATACAGAATGAGCACAACATGCAAGACTATTTAAAAACATGAAGAAATACAACTTACAAGTATGACATACTAAGCTATACGTACTATGGGTATCTTCTTATCAGACAATCTGCAGAATGATATCAGTTGCCAAAAAAGAGTAGTAATCATTGTGTAAGTCATTTTAGACTCAAAGTCGCCTCTGTTTATAAGAGCCCCGCTGGACTTACTTTTCTGTAGTTTACCGTCACTGTGACATATCAGTATAGCCACGGAAGATAGTTTGTGTGTTTCATTCCCATGCATCAAGGTTATTTTCATGTATGTAATTGTTTTTCCTGCACAGTGTAGAGTCTTGTTGTGATGAGAGGGATACAGGTATTTCATTAAAAAAAACATGCTCCCTGGAGAATAGCTACAGAATTGATATCACAATGTAATCGGAGCTGATCACAAGTTGTCATAGATGATCCAGTCATCTCGATGAGCGTTCGGGCTGTGAATAAACAACTTGTGTTTTACTTTTAGGCTGTCTGAAGGTATGGGCAGCTATCAAAGCTACTATAGATCACATTAAGAACGATGAACAAATGAAAGTCGGACACAAATATATAATTTAAATGATTTATTCAAGTTTGCAATATTTTGAACAGGCATCCACACAGTCACCTACTTTGTAATGTTCGATACCTCCCTGTAAGCGTCACGATATCGGCCTCTCACCCACACCCTCACATACGAGTACTGAATGTGCAGCAAAGTGATCTTAGGAAAGCAGATATAGCAAAAGATGAACGTAAACGACAAACGAGGCGATCGACATGTTTCTTTCCCGGTAAGTCAACAATGGGTCCTCAATGTACACGCCCCGGATTCCTATGACGAAAATAATAGAATGTCGCCAGTTTTCATGACTCAACTTATACTGCAACACCGGTACTACGCTAAGTGGAAACGCAACCAAAAACGGGCCGTGCTGTAGTGGAAATGCGCCATAAGTGGTAATGTGTGTGTATTTTACATTGCCTATGGCTTATTACTTTTCCCTTGTTGTGCAACTATGTTTTAGCATGAACTATTATCATGAGATTACCGCTGATTGCCGTTTATTTAAATAGGCTAGATTTCAAGGATGATTGATCATTTGAAATAAAAGCAGATACAGTTCCCGTCACAAATCTAAAGACAGAATCAGCCCCATTGAATCAATAAATCGATCCAACAATCAATCATTTATCAAAATAAATGAGTGTCCAGCTGATGTTTACTCAAACAAAATGATTGGTATTGCGACATATCCAAATGTGTTCAGAAGATAAGAGTTTGCTGTCTGCTGCACAACACATCCAGCAACATCGCAGAAAATAGACTCTAAACAGGACACCTTTGCCAGTGACGGTTTTTGGCCAAGAAGATAATGACAGAGCTCAGTCGCCAACTGTTACCCTCTATTTCCTTTTTTCGTAATGGCCTACTTTCTTTTCCCATCAATATATTACACAAAACATTAACTCAGGTTTGTGTGCCATTTAACATTTCATAGCAGGAGATCCTCAAATCTACGACATCCAGTCTTACCCAGTGGGAGGCGTCCTTTCTACAGCAAGCAATGACCCGTTGCTGGAGGAGCAGCCACTCTCCATAGGAAGTCGCACGTTTCTTTTTCTCTTTAGCCTTACCTCCTGGTGATTAGAGGAACATCTGCAAACACAGGCAGTCCTCTGCTCTTCACTTTTCATATTTTAAACAAGCAAACTCCAGGAATCATTACCCATCATGAGCTCATCATTAGCACATTCATAATTCAGTGTAATGGATGATGTAATTGCTCCATTAATCAGGAGAGCCACCCCAGCATTCTCTCCTTTGCATTAGTTTAATTATGGGAAATGCCTCTGTTAAAAAAATATGCTCTGTTTGCAGGAGCAGAGTTTGAAGGTCGGTTTTTGGCACTGTGGGAACTTGTGCAGACTTCAGTTTAGAAGCAGCTCGACGTATCGATGTACAGCCTCGAGTCTTTGTGGTACACTGGCAGACAGCTCTTCAATAAAATGTGTCATGGCAGTAGGGCAAAATGAAAAAGTAGGCAAAAGGGCAAATGCCTTTCAGGAAACTAGTTGTCAAGCTCAGGCGTCACTTAAGTCGCATAATGGATTGACATTTGCAGGCAGCATCTTGGTGACGAATATTTCAGTTATTATGAAGCTGGAAGCGACTGAAACAGATTAAGACACGTAAAAATGGAGGTACTTGTCATATGATTCCAGCAGCTGGCATGACTTGTGAGGGCTTAATCCAAGAGTGTCATCAGCTATTTGTCAAGGAAAAGAGATAGAAGGCCCTCCTACTCCTTACTATTGTTGGAAGCTCTGTATGAGAGTCTGGCTGCACTCCTTTAGTTTGAGTGACATTTGACAATCATCACCGAGGGATACTCAGGGTATTTTAGTCTTCCCATCCTTGTTAAAAAAGGTCAGTGGGAGGCTGCGCCTCTTATGCACTCATATAACTGCGCTGAGTGCTCAGAAGGAATAGGACCCTTTGTTGGAAAATCCTGTTTTTGGATAAGAGAAATCATTCAACATATAGAGAAATTGCATTGCACTTATTGGTTATTTTCCTTTCTGTATTCCTCCCACAGCTTGTACCTAAAGTGATTCCTTTCTTACTTTTTGTCCTCGTTTCTGCACTTGAAGGGAGTGGGAGAGCCTGAAAATTAATATGTGTTTTTACTGCAGCATATACAGTCCAGCATAAACCTCAAATCCACATAAGACCCGAGTGATCAGTCCTTCAGTCACTACCTACACAAAACAAACTACTAAATGGTTTGTGGTTACTGTCAAGATGTTGGCAGGGCTTCACAAGGCTGAAAGCCTGCTGCCAATAATGTGGAAACAGACACCAAACAGAAAGAGACACGTACAGAATAAAACATGGCAAGGAATGTTTTTCCATTGTCAGAAAGACCCATGTTATGTGAGAGAAAAAAACAGCTTAGGCATTCACCTCGTCGAAGTGACATTTAAATAATTTTCTTCCTCCATCCCTTTCCTTTCCCCCGGTCCCTCCGTGCCACTGTAATTTGAAGCCGTCACAAACAAATCCTCCTTACAGACCTTTTCAAATGTCAGGTTCTGTCAAGCAGGAACCGGGCCTCCAAAAAAGCAGGCCCCTTGGAAGGAGTTTGAGCGGAGATTTACATGTATGAGCATTCACCGATCACTCCTTGCACAGTTGCTGGTGAAGGGAGAAGACTGACTGAGCTACTGATCTGACAGCGCAACTTGACTCCAGATTTTACATGTATTGCTCAAATATTCATACATTTTCTCTACCCAATCATTTACTTAGGGATGGGAAATAGTTCAATTTACCTAAGGTGGGTAAAGACGGTGATAAATCCATAACTTATTCCAGTAATGGCACGACATCTCATATACTCTTCCAAATACTTTTCCATCAGTGCTACGTCTGGTTCTTTTACCTGTGGTTTGTCTGGAGTACAATGATGTAGAAAGATGTACTGTATGCCAATTACCCTGACAGCTTTGTGAGGACAAATCCGTCTGACCACTGTATTGATCATTTCTATTGCCTTAGCAATTGTTGAAATAATAACTCAATACATTAACAATACATTAAGTCAGAAAACAAGGTGCTGGAAAATCCCCTAAATGTAATGAATACATTTTCTTTTTCAAAAGTCCGTTCTGGCCTTTTTGAGAGGATGCAAGAAAGATAACAAGACTCGGCTGGACAGAATGAGACTGCTGAATGATTGTCATAAAAGCATGCAATTTGTTTAGGTTAAAAGAAAAGTATAGGAAAGAAAAGAAACCTCTTGATATATATCTTCCTTCAATATAGGCAGATGATGCACACAATAGGCATAACTCAGACATAAGAATTCAGTGACTATGCCTTCAATAACCTCTGGCAGACAGAAAGTTAACAAGAAACCGTTAGCAGAGTGTTCAATTTCAAGAGTCGTTTTACTGCTCCGAGTGTGAGGGAATGAGATGAGGGAGAGCAAGTGGAGCTAATCAACTCTTACTTTTCAGTGGCATTTCATGCACTGTCTGCCACTGGTTCAGTGTGCACAAAGGGCACCGAGCATCAATAAGTCAACATGCTGCTACAGCAGGAGTGGAACCAGTCTCCTCAGCCGTGAAAAGAAAACTAGACAAGACTTTATAGCAAGTGCGAAATTAATTTAAATGTGCAGATGAACTTCTCAAAGGGTCCAGAGGGATTTAAGTTAATGTGCTGAAAGTTTAATATGAAAAGAAAATCTGACCTTCGCAACAAGACCTGGTATGGATTGAGCTGCTGTATTTGCATTTCTTAAGACACAGCTCCTGAGTACAAAAAAGCTGTCCTCTCGATGCACCTTGTATAAGATGCTGAGGTGGTGGGCGGGGAGAGCGAGGTAGAGAGTTTATAAGAGCAAGACAAAGAGAGCAAAAAAAAAGCATTTTTCCTGGCTTTTTATTTTGAAGAATTTAGTACTGCCATCCACTCATCTGTGCCATCGCAGCTGCACATCGTGTCACCATGTCCAGAAGGCCAGGAAGGTTTCAAGCCTCTTTTTCTTTTTTTTCTTTCCAACCCCCTCTCTTCCTCGTTGCCTTGCATCAGGCACAGGATCTGAGGCTTTAATATGGCTGCCAGTGAGGCAACAGCCATTTAATAACAATGCAATAGTTCCTCACAGCAGTAGTCCAGTGTCGCTCACACACCCCGCCGAGTGCAGATGGTACATTGTCTGCGGTTTCCGAAAACATTCTCCTTTCAGAGATGTTTTTCCTTTTCTCCCTCACCACACACACTGCCCTTTTTTGTCAGCAATATGAAACTCTCTTTTTGATAATAACAACATACAATTACTACACAGTCATATCTCTGCCACCGCTGCTCTTGTCTTATTTTGTAACAGGTCAGCTGAAGTGGCCCCCCCCAGAGATGATCCAACTGTGGTGTGTGTGTGTGTGTGTGTGTGTGTGTGTGTGTGTGTGTGTGTGTGTGTGTGTGTGTGTGTGTGTGTGTGTGTGTGGTTGGCGGGAAGCCTCTCTCATTTGCCTCAGAGCCTCCCGCGGTGGGGGACATCTGGAGGAGGCGTTACCTTGTACACAGAAAAAAAAGAAGAAGAGTTCAGGCCTGAAATATCATCCTCCAAGGACATAACTGGCTTTCATTAACACACAAAAGAGGGAAATATGGTGCTGGAGATTTATAAAAAATCAACATGGCTAATGTTGCAATAAGCCAGTCACCTTGCCAAGTAACACGCAAAACTCATTCTCTCTATCACTGGCCCCGACTCGCCGCTGAGAGCAATTAGAGCGCCTTCTGATGAAAATGACCGGTAATTCAGAGTAAGGAAAAAACGTTCGGAGCAACCATTCGCAAGGTAGATGTTCATTATGCGCCAGCAGGGAAGAGCCTCCTCTTAATAGAGTGCCAGCCATAAACATCCCTCATCATCACCGAGCTTGTGATTTGATCTCACCTCTGGGGGTTCTGCGCCGGGCATCTTCATTCATTTCTTCAGTGTTTCACTGTCTGTTTACTCCGTAATGGACTCTGCCCAGAGAGTTGTTAGGGGGGAACAAAGTGAAAGTGCCCGACACTCCGCTGTGGCGGTGATTAACGACTAAATTAGAAAGCAACTACGGGTCACCTTCTTTAACATCGTGATGGATGACTTAATGCTAGAATCTGATAGCCTTTGTTAAAGGTGAGCTACAACCGGGATCACAGGTGCAGCGACGCAGCGGCGCATTTACCCTGATTATCAACTTTCCCACGAATCAGCAATCAATAAACACTATGTTGTAATTAACAGACAAAAACAATGACCAAAAAAAGCCTGATGAGTGTGCATGCAAGTGTGTCCACCACTGTCTGCAAAGCCTTAGTTAGCGTTGCCCTAGTTCTGCCGTGTATGCGCCGCCATCTCTCCTGTCACAGGCAGTTTACAAGAGTGGAAACGAGGGTTGCCATCTGTCCCACCTCTATGGGGTGCACAGAGGGACGTTTTGCACAGTTTTGGCATGCCTGACTTCCCCTAATGCTGCACAAATGTTTAGAGACATTACATAAGCAATGAGACCTTCACGAGAGTGGAGGGGAAATGGAGATGGATACAGGCAGAGGAAGAGAACAAAAGTAAGAGAGGACGAAGGGGTTAGAAAGTAGGGCTGCTCGATTATGGCAAACATCATAATCTCGATTATTTGGGTCAATAATTGATATCACGATTATTAAAAAACGATTATACATTTACTTTGAAAACGTCCATTTATTGGAGAAAAAAATGTGAACAGTATGTTTTTAACAGTTAATTATCCTGAACTTTAAAGTATAATTCAACAAAACATTTATTTATTTTACTTTTTTTTGTTTAAAACAATCGCTTTATTTCGATTATGTTGTTTTCATAATCGCTGCAAGCCAAAATCGTAATTGCGATAAAAATACGATTAATTGAGCAGCCCTATTAGAAAGTGTGAGGGAGATAAGCACACCTATTCTCCGCATTCAAACAGCAATACAGGGCTGTGTTGGTGCTGCTGTATAGTACAGAAGACGGTTAAAATAAGAACCATGAAGTCCAGTTTGAATGCCAAACTTTGAGGCAAGGTTGCATAACTGAAATGGTTTGTAAAACTGCAATAATAATCTCTTAGTCTAAATTAGAAGCAGGTTAATACCAAATAAGCCCAATGCTGCAGGGCACCTGGCAATGGAACTTGCTTTGATGAAGCAATGTGTTGTAGGATGTAGTGGCAACGCATTTTTACAAAAGTAACCAGGAGCAACCTTTTTTTTTGCCTGAGTGCTGTTTTTTGTCTTGAAACGCCTTAACAATTTGGCAAAGCTGAAAGTCAGCGAGAGGTGGAAGCAAACCTAACTTCAGCTCTGCATCAGACTGCAACTGCACTCGAAAGAAAGAAATCTGAAAAAATAGAGTTCACCCACTGCAAAAGTAAGGGGAGACTGAGCTCAATGAAATATAGCCTTTCCAGGAAGAAGAGGAACAGAGATAGCATGCACCGAGCAATGACTGCACAACAGCCCAAAGGAAAGACTTCTATTATTGTGTGATCTGTGTATGAGCATGTAAAAGATGAGAGGGTCAGAAAGCAGAATACACAATGAATCATGGGAGAAGTTTTAATAGCAAGACATGTTACAACGAACACCTGAAACAGCTTTTGTGTGCAATTCTCTCAGTGTTCCATTTACATGGGAAAGATTTGAGATTTAATTGGAAAACTAAAAGCAGCCACCGTGACACAGACAGGGCAAATTCACTACTCGGCATATCAAGTTGGAAACCATTTCCAAGCATATACGTTCTCCTACATTTAATCGACCAACACGCCTGACGGTAAACAGCCGCCTGGACCTGTCACTGTCACAGCGTGTGAATCTTAAAAACTGCACAAGTTTGCCATCGGTGATGATACCGCCCAAAGTGACAAAGCTAATACAGCGTTCAGGCAAGCATCTAACTTCAAGGACCAACACCTGAGACATTTTAGAGAAATTGCTTTTCTTAAAGACTGATTTTAACAGAGTGACAACACATCATCTCGTCGGAAATATACCTAGTGGCTGTTTCAGTCCATTTCCCAATTTTTGTATTTGGTAAAGGGGCACTTAATGTTGCCTCTGAGACAAGTGTGAGCTCGCCACTCTGTCCTTCCAACACATGACCTTCACGTAGCTCCTCGATATTTCAGCAGTCTTTTGTTGTCGCTGCTGGTGCGAGAGTGTGGCAGGGTATGTTTAAATTAATCTCTTTCACTTTGCTAATCATCTTTGACGACATTAGGGAAGGTGTGAGATACTCTGGATCACACAACGCTGAAAATGGTTTTATACCAAATTAAATCATGATTGCTGTTGGTTAATTCAGTGTCAAAAATCAGTGTCAGATGAAAATACAATGGTCTTAACATGGTTTTAATGGCTCATGGCTGTCTACACCATGAGTAAGGGGGCATTGGCCACATCACATTTGGGACGAAAAGGGTTAAAGAATGGCATATTATTTTTCTTTTGGTAATTGCACATAAGCAATGATTGAATTCACAAGAAATCATTATATAGGCCCCTTGCCTGTGATCAAGCCACACTTTAGCTAAATAGTTGAATTTGCATACTTTTCAACATTATCTTCATTAAATGAATTATCCTTACAATTATTAGTTATTTATTCTATCACTGCCAAGTCAGTTATGTTTCTGGTTCATTGTGTTTGTTAATTTGTCTGTTTGCAGGATAAGATTTAAAAAAAAAAAAAAGAAAAGTATTTCATAATTAAACTAAAAGCCAAATATTAATGACTGCGGAAAAAGTGTTGGTATATACTATAAAACTCATAATGTTTAGGGTTATTTGGTTAACCTTAAAGCAAAAGGTATGGGATTTGCCATCTGTTGGTGATTACATTGTATATCAAGTTTTTTTTTTATCGTAATCTAGATGCCCGATCTAAGCAGCACTAGTGGATATCACTTTTATTTTCTCTCTATTTTGATCAATAATGTGGTTGCATGTCAGCAGTGAGGTTTCAAAGGGGAAGTAAAATGACAGTAGGCACTATGAGAAGGAAATGCTACACGTAATAGCAACCCCCACGGAAAGCTTACAGCCCACCCACTCACTACCAATGCTGACCTGAATCGCTGATTTTATCGCTTCCTCGTATTGCACACATACTGTGAGGTTTCCTTGTGCTTGTTCAAATGTCTCTACGATGATGGTGCTGTATGAAATGCACGCATATCTATGAAGGCATTTGTATGACACAGAGTTTGCCAGAAAACGAGACAACCCAACAGATTCATTAGCTGGGCAGATATGGAGATACGTGAGGATAATCTGCAGATTGTGTGTAATAAAGTGTCGATGACAGCAGGCTTCTCAGGCCGACTGAGCAGCGAGAGATATTGCTGCCGTTATCATGGTGGTCTTTCTCACTCCTTCATAGCCTGCCCTGCAATTAAAGACGCACAGTGATTTTCCTGAACCACCCCCTTCTTGTGTTTGCACGTTTGTATGTATTTATGTATGTGACCGTGTTTGAGAGAAAGCTAATTTTCTCTCCGACGCACCAGAAGGATACTCACTGAATTTGTATTCAGTAATGAGGCGGGGTCTGGGACTGATGGGGAATTTGTAAGCATGCATCATCTCCCGTAATTCCATTTAGTGGTCCTGTAAACACTTATAAATGCAGGCGGGTAGTTACGGCACCCCCCCTGCCCTCAGCCTTCATCAGGCTCGCACTCCAAAGACACCAAGGGCAGTAAAGGAGGAGATATTGCAAATCACATTATGGGACATGAAATTAATCCACCCTCCCCAAACATTTGGCCCCACACAGTTTAACCTTGAAACTGCTTTTTACTCTCTTGCACGAGGACTTCATAAACCCCCCCCCCTCCTCATCCCATCTAAAATAACGGATCTGGCGTTACAACAATGGCTCTGCCAAGGTAATTATTCAATAGGATCCTTCACCGCGCTGATGATACGTTGTAATTTCATTTACGTCTGTTTCATAATGTAATACACAATTGAGCAGGAGCACTTTTGGGTCCCAAAAGACCACTTCCTTCTTAAGATAATAAAAGCCTTTTGTGCTTGCCTTTGAGAAATCCTTGGTGGATTATGAAGAGTGTGGATTCGGGAGCACATCAATTAATATGCATTAAACGAAAGACTATTAAGTTGTACGAAAATAATGAATAACTGCTGTGCCGCTGCCCCGGTCTACGACATTATACCTTACAGGACCGTCTTTGACATCGCCAACAGAGACCGATGTACAAGAATGACTTGACCTTTTACATGGCTGAAAGACGATGCACTTCCACTTTATTACATGGCCACCTCACTCTCCCCTGATACTAATGTAGAGTGGTGCAGGATAAAAGCACAGAGCGACTGCTACATCAAATCCAATAACTGCAGCTAGCAAACAGTGAAACCACATGAGGTTCAGCTCTACTAGTTTCTGCCAGAATAAAATACATCTATTTGAGTTGCAGAACACAGTAGATCTCTTATGCAAGCCCTATCGCGGGATCTTGTCCCTTTGTACGGTGCAGAGAATAGTGCTGGCACAGGGTTCCACTTTCCCAGTTACTATGAGAAAGACATTCACAGCACCAATTATCCTTTACCCCTGTGAAGCTCCAGAAAACACAATCGCTGCCACTGTCAATGAAATTACAGCAATGGGGGAGCAAGCGATTAGAGGTGAAAAAATATGATGGCCCCTCGAACCACAAACAAACTCTTCAAAAAATAAAGATGAAGAGTGCCTCAGGAGAACAGAGAAGCAAAGACAAGCAACATGAGATATCTTTTCAATAAACCATTTCTAAAAAAGGTAAGAGGAGTTCTGAAGCCATGAAAGAGTAAGTGATGCTGCCTTTAGTTGCTTCGAGTATAAAGATACTAAGTACCTTCTACAGCACTCGCTTTTCAACGTATTCGCTTTGACGAGAGCGGTCCGCTGCAAGAATGACTGTCTTGATCAGTTTACAGTTCTACCTCACTGTTTTCCTTTCTCTGTGAGATTACCCCAGCTTTCAGCTAATATCAATCTTGCCTTTGCTTGGAGATAATGAGCATGTTCGCTGGGCTTCAAATGAACACCGCTGCTCCGGGGCTCCTCAGCTCAACATAGTCACATCATGCAGACACTTTTGAGGGAGGCAGAAAAGAGAAGTTTTAGCCTTCGGAGACCAATTAAAAACACATATTCAAATTGAACCAAATGGAGCAGAGTAAGGCGTTCATTTACAGTGCTTCTCCATCTATATAGCTTCAATCGCTATCAAATTCAT
The DNA here is from genome assembly GCF_000735185.1 of Notothenia coriiceps. Classification (NCBI taxonomy): domain Eukaryota; kingdom Metazoa; phylum Chordata; class Actinopteri; order Perciformes; family Nototheniidae; genus Notothenia; species Notothenia coriiceps. The sequence goes on from NW_011337170.1 coordinate 74,104, forward strand.
CCCAATTGTTTTCAACTCTGACAAACAAACAATCTAAATCAGAGTGGAAATACTCAGGGAGGAAAAGAACCCAGCTCATCTCCGCGGGATCAAAGACTATATCGAGAAGTAGTGAGCGAACAAAGATATACTTATTTTCACACAACACAAGCTCACTATCATTCAAAAGGACATGTAGGCAGGATTTACCAGCTCAGTAACACGGTATGCATACATTAGAAGATCCTTATTAAAGCCTATGGTGAATATTAGATCATTATCGTTTCTATCTCTGCTGTGAGAAACAATTGCTACAAAGGAAATAAGTGCACAGCAGATAGCGAGGTGTTTGCTTTAGGTCTATCAGTTGCCTTTAAGGCTGTTAATATTGGAATTAAATTGTATAACCATGATGTATGTAATGGAAATGTGCACATTACTATAATATGACTAAGGGCTGATGCAATGCATTTCCTGTTTGTTTAGATAGAACAAACTAGAGTTGAGGTTAAGGACTTGTGAAAAAAAAATCGAAACTTTCCACAGCCCAATGTAATCTCTTCTAATAGCATCCAACCAGCAGTTTAAATAAAAAATACAATTAGCAATAATATGCAAGAAAGTAGAGAAGCACATCCTCACACTTAAGGGGTTGGAACGAGCAAATGTTAGACATTTTAGTTTGATAAATGGCTTAAACAGTTAATGAATTAGCAAAATTGCAGATTCATTTTCTGCCAGCCGACTAATTCGAGCTATAAAATCTATTAAGAAGAAAAACTAGAATAGAAAAAAGAGAAGTTCAGGCAGCTCTTCAACCAGTCAGAGTTTTATCCATGACATATTTGGTACCACAGCCCCACGGGCGTGTAGGGACTCTGAAACATGCTCCGTCTCGCTTCCACAGCACTTTCAGGGAAGCTGCTCCAATAAATCCCTTCTAATGGTCGCTGGCGAGGGAACTTTTTAACACAGAACTTAGCAGCCACTGTTATTCACCCGTAGAGCGAGAGTCTTGGGATGATGGATGGTAATAAATATTGCACAGGGCTAACAGAGGTCCCCTCAGAGACGTTCAATTGCCTTGAGTGAATGGGTGCTGCTCGGCAACACAGGAGAGGATGGCAGAGGGCAGGCTCTTCACGGGGTCGACTAACTGAGTCTGTTCAATTTCCTCTCCGGAAAAACGACAGTCCCCATTCTTAACGATAACACTGTCTCAGTATGAGGGAAGGTGAGCGGAAAAAAGGGGGTGGTCCGCAACAAAACATTTTGCCATCTCAACCTGGTAAGTTTGTTTATGAATGAAGAATTGATGGTCCAAAGGAAGACAAAAAGACCCACTGTGGACCAGTAGTGATTGTGAATGTACCTGGCATGTGAGGAATACGAACACTACTCAGTGTTATGACTAGTTCCCTGCTGCAATTGTGACTGGAGCAGTTTAATAGAGCCTTCTGACAAGGGAGCCCTGTCGTGCCGAGCAGCCCACCATCTTAACTGCTTCCTTGACAATGGCAGCCAACAGAGCAGATGTCCAAGCTGCACACATCTGTAGAGGCCTTATATTCCAAATCAGGCACCCCCCCCCCATTCCTCATCTACTGCATGCACATGGGCACTAATAAGGAAGACAAAGAGCTGCTTTACCAAGGTCATCCCTATACTATTCAGCTTGCTGGCATCAAACACAAAATATTTGATTGTACATTTTACTACATTTTTTGATTTACAATCTAGGTTGTTATTTGTTTATCAGTTCGATCATATCAAGAATACTCCTGGATAAAAAATTGACATTGTTGACAAGCACAAATTATGTTTTTAATGAAGAGTGATAAGAAATTAAGATTACTTTAGTTCTTCATTAGTCCAACACGTGTCCATTTGTCATATTTTCAGTTACCAGTTAATTAATTAAGTTAATAACGTGTAAGAATACTTTAGCATGTGTAATTAAAAAGTTAACACTAAGCAATTTGCGGCTCATTCCTACACTGTCACCCCATAACAGTGGCTGTAAACTTAAACTGTGAAGTCTAGACAGCTACAGTGCTAAATCCTCATTGTAAATATCATCTTGGCAAATATAAACAAGATATATTTGACTGAGTAAGATGCAGCAAAGCGTCCAAGAGTGGGAACTACACAAATCTGTCCATTATGCTCCTCCAGTGGTTTTCAAAGCCACATCCTAGAGCCTCCAGTGGATCATGACAGGGGCATCCCCAGAAACATGAGGCTCTCTTTCACTTGCATTTCACTCACTTAAAAAACAACTTAAGACTGCAAAAGGATGAGGTTCCTATCTCCACTCATACAGACCTGAAACTCACTACACTTAACCACAAAATCCTTTCAGGTGTGATTCTTTGAGGCAAATTAGCATCAAATGCAGGTGTTTGCTCTAATCACTTGTGGTTCCCTGGGATTAAAAATAAAGTTTAGGGTTTCTCTGATCCCCTGTAATGATGTATGGCAGCTTGTTCAAGGTTTTAAGATTGTGCTCAACCATATAAATGTGGAAGGGTGCATTGTGATGCAGCTTGGACAGCAGATGTGCTCCATAGACATTTAGGTTTAAAAAAAAGATGTCCAGTCTTAACAGCAGCAAGCGGTACTGAACATAACACAGGATGACGTCTTTCACAACACTATTTTTCCGACAAAAACTCAGTCAGCCGGGTCGATTGTGAGGCATTAGAAGAGTTATGAGCAAATAGAAAGCATACAGGCACACACAACTCTACAAGCATTCACACACTCAAATAATGCACTTATATTTTCTTTTAACAGACACACACACTCCGTACGGGGTCTCGTTGCAAAAACAATATAGTCCCCGCGTCGTTGCCGAATACCAATGCAATGTAAAGGTGAGGGACACTAAAGGCAGCGTAGGAGAGAAAACGCGGGCTATTCGTGTCAACATTTGACAGTTAAGCTCGGTTTTAGGTTGTCAGTACTGTGTGTGTGTGTGTGTGTGTGTGTGTGTGTGTGTGTGTGTGTGTGTGTGTGTGTGTGTGTGTGTGTGTGTAGCCTACAACCTACCCGACCATTCCCCATCTTCATGGCGCAGTAAGGTGGACACACATGGTCAGAGCTTGTATGCGGACCCGAAAACCAACAGCAGCCAGTCTTAGCTAACTCTCATTTGAAGCACTAAAAAACTGAATTAAATGTGAAAAGCAGTGTTGCCTCTGTAAATGCAGGGTCTTACCTTGACAATTGACGTGGAGCCGCAAGTTGAGAAGCAGACTTTTTAGGCACACGTCCGCGGCAGCATCATCCGCTTCGGGGAGAAATGTCTCATGTGAAGATTTGGAGTAATTCTGATTCCACCTTATTAATCCTCCGAGCGCTAGAAGAGCTGCTTCTTAGGGAAGAAAAACGGACGGGTAGAGAGGAGTGATAACCTCACAGGGAACAGCCTTCAATGTGTTATACGAGTCCCTGTTTATTAAAATACGACCGAGCGTATTTTCGTAAACGCCGAGTAGGTGTAACTGTTTCACTGCTTTCTTTTTCCCCTCTCTCTATTCTCCCCCTTCTCTTTGGCTGTAGTCACACAGTCTAACTCTCCTTTTCTATCAAGGCGGGGTCTTGGGTCGTTTAAACCAATGACATAAACCAAGGAGAAAAAACAGCCCCCTCCTCCCCCTCCTCTACCACCACAACTAACACCATACACATGCACACACCTTCTGCTCACTCACATGGTTAGCAGAATTCTTGTCTTGTTTTAGCCCTCGGGAATGTCCATGGCTTCTTCAGTGTGTGCTTTCTTACTAAAGAAACGTAAAGTGTAAAAGTAACAGGATACAATAGAGGTAAAAGCATTGTGGTGCTCACAGCATGTGAACATTAGACAAAACAATATGTTACCATGAACCATTCACAAAGTTTTATTTGGAGCTACTTTTGATCGGTGTTCCAATGAAAACTGTTGACAGTTAGTATTATTCAGACACTCCTTTTGAAAATACTTGTGAGTTTTTTGGAAAACGAAACTTCAAATCTACAGTCAACAGTGAAAAATAGGTAAAAGGACAATGTGTCACATGATAAAAGTTGCCCTGTAGCCCCCTCAGCTCTACTGAGAACTTAGGCATCATTTGTTTTTACAAACTGACACATAAGGATGTCGTGATTACAGTAGGCCCTTTACTGTATGGTGGGTATTTTTAAACTATATTGCACCACAAAACAACATTTTTACTGTCTTTAGTCTATAAGCTGTTTTGGGGAATAAGCAACTGTGCACTTCTTGTTTAGTGCCAAACAGGAAACAGACAATGTTAGAAACTAATGGATCAACATGAACTAAACATATTTATTCAGGTTTAATCAGAACAGATAGGGTATTCATTGTGCTTATCAGAACCCCTTTTCAGCACATAAAACCAGCACTGTATTCAATGATAGATACCTGGGACTTAAATAGCTTATAATGTCCTCACATTTAATTAGGTATGTGTCAGTGCTACTCAAGTCTGCAGCGAATCCATAGTTTATGGTATACCTTTAACATAATACCCAGATGTTATAGGGCCCTGAAAGCCTATATTTGTTTGTGTTTCAGAGATGTGCTTAAATTACATTCTAAGTATGATAACAACATAGAACACATGTTAGGAATTCATTTGAATTCTCGACAGGGATTACTCTGTAAATAGTGATGTGCGTTTTGTAACGTCAGACAATTTGATCTAGCGATGCTAAATATAGTATGTGTTGTACATACTGGACTGATCCATGCACGATTGATTTGGAAGGACTATTTAGTGAAGCACATGACCTCCAGTGCTTTGTGAATGCAAGGGGTCACAGATGACATGACGTGATTGATGTTTACTGTCCCTTTTTAAAACTTGTTGTCAATAGAACAAGCATTGGTCCACATCATTACATTATACCATTAATGGTAAGCCCCTGATATACATTTGGATGAGTGGCCCTGCTACACAGCGGCTTTCAATTTTTCATTTTCTGCTTCATTTCTGCATTTGGCGATGTCACTCTATGAGGTCAAATAAATGGCATCAGATTGTGTGAAGTGCCAGTCAGAGTGCTCAGTGAGTTCAATTATCTATATCTAATTTTCCAGTTTAATTTCTATACTCTGCCTGGCCTCAATATGCTCCAGTATTGATCAGTCCATCACCAATTGTCCACCTCTTGTCAGAATTCTGGCTACATGTGGGGGTGTGCAGCGTATAGCACAATAAGACTACCCTTCAGTGGGATAATTATGCTGAAAATGGATGTGGCCAAATTCTGGTCTTAAAAGTCAAAGCCCTGATTTTATTGATGTCTGGGGTTGATTGAAAAAAAATCAAGATTGGGGATTTAAGACACTATGTGTTCACATTTGTAAAAAGATAGCTATTATGTGAGGGTGACGACATTCAGATTACCTTGATGGCATTCTCATCTCATACAATGCAGAAACACAAAAGCAGATAATTTAATCTGTGTGAAGAAAAAATAAAGAAAGCTTTTCCACTCCCACTGTTCATATGCCCTCTGATACTATTCTCTGTTTTCCTAAGTCAGATATGGAATGACATCAAAGCAAGCAATTGTACTTTGTCATAAAAAAATCATCCTTTTAATTGGTTTCACACACGGTATACATGAATACCATATATTCCTCTTTAATCAGCATTTTCAAATTAGATAGTGCTTTATATTTAAAGAAAATCTACATGCAAAACCATGGCTGCATGTGCCCTGCAGTCCACATCCAATCCACTGCACCATCAACATAAAACATCTCAGCGGAGATGGAGATGAGCCTCGAGTATCTAAGGGATTTGTGCCATCCTAATAGAAGAGGAGGTATGGTCCTACAGTATGTATCGCCTTAGCAGACCTTCTCATGTTGAACCCTGACCCCGATCTCCATACTCACAAATTCACAGTCAGAGTTCACACCGAGTCTCTGCGGAGGGCTCAGCAACACACTATCCACACTGCGCTCTCTGGAGATTCACATCTATCAATCTCCAGATGAATTATTGAAGGCACATCACCCCCACCGTGTTTCTTACACGGGCTGGAATTAGTGGCTGGTTTAGAGTACAGGGACCGTGCTGCATTACAATTCAAGAGCCGAATTTGTTTAAATTTTGATGTTTTTCTCATCTCATGCTGTGTGTGTGTGTGTGTGTGTGTGTGTGTGTGTGTGTGTGTGTGTGTGTGTGTGTGTGTGTGTGTGTGTGTGTGTGTGTGTGTGTGTGTGTGTGTGTGTGTGGCCATTGTAGTTTTTTCTGTCAACTCACCTACGTATTATACCTCTGTTGCTTTCCCTTGGTACTCTTCTCCATATACAGCTGACTTATCAAAAAGGGTTTTTCCTCCACATAATGTGCTTAGGCACTACAACCGATAGCATGTCTCACTAAGTTACAACAAATTAATTATTCAGGCCTTTGGTTGCAGTGTTAGAAATGATTGTAACATAAAATTACGCACAAAATTATAGGCCCACCAGAAAAAAATAACACTTTTTGGAGGGGTTTAAGGTCAGATCAGTCCTCTTGTCTAAAAGGGACTTCACAGTTGTAGCAGCGTGACCGCCGAAGCCCCCATGCGATGTTGCAGCATCTAAGGTGTTGCAGA